>NW_018480033.1:216834-354547 GCF_002113885.1 Mizuhopecten yessoensis | reverse complement strand
TGTGGACGTATACTTGAAGTATTACCTGATTGTGTGTATACACGTGTGAACGTATACTCCAGTTATGACTTGTTTGTGTGTACACACGTGTAATTACCTATACTCGTGTAAGTACCTGTTTGTGTGTACATATGTGTGGACGTATACTTGAAGTATTACCTGATTGTGTGTATACACGTGTGAACGTATACTCCAGTTATGACTTGTTTGTGTGTACACACGTGTAATTACCTATACTCGTGTAAGTACCTGTTTGTGTGTACACACGTATGGACTTATACTCCATTTACTACCTGCTTGTATATACACACGTGTACACGCATACTCACATTAGTACATGGTATTTCATAATGTATAGTCTGTTTATGTATTTTACCTGTCACCTGACGTATCCGTATGGTTTGTACGCATCAACTCGTCCACCGAGTCCACCTTCTCGATCTTGACAGGAACCAAGGGGTGGGTGCCATTTCCGGTGCCGTTGTCGGGGGATTGGTAAGGCTGTACTAGTAGTGGGCGTGGCTGTATGGACAGGGGCTGTATGGACAGCGACTGATGATGCTGGTTGCTGTGATCTTGGAATAAAGATCGGTCTGCAACAGAATGTGTTGAGGTGGTATATATACAAAGTTAACGTACATTCCATCCATGATCACACCACACATAAGTAGATCCACTCCAGCAGAAAACCGATATTTAACAGCTTGACGCAAGGCATCAATTGTAGCTGAGGAATTGTTTCTCGTTATTGATATAATCAATATTCGAACTCTATTTTTATCCCAAAAAAAAGATGTGGATAATTTGGGGCCTATATATATATCCGCGCAATACCCTAAGCTCCTGTATCCTTGTTCACTCACTGAAACCCCTCGGATTCGACCTTGAGTACCCTAGCGTCTCCCAAACCCCGCCGTCACCTTGCTCCCTCCTGGTCATTCCTAGTCTCGTTCAACCAGACGCTTGATCACTTGTAATTCAAGAGTCTGGTCAAACACAGTACTTTAAAATTACCATCACCAGAGGGCAGTGTTTTTACTTTCGTTTCCGGACGTTATGTCAACGCCATTAAACATTTCAATGAATAATGAAATTAATACAACTTTGTTTAACCTATACATGCATTCCTGAAGTTCCCGTGTATTCACTACTATCGAGAACAATGTAAGAAAATATGTCAAATCTCCAGAATAATGCCATATATTTCCACTGAATAAATCACAACTGAGCATGAAGCCAACAAGGCTGCTTGAAGTTGGGATATAACATGCAAAGCAAGTGCGATTTTACCTGTACACAATTCAAAACACCTGCAAGTCTCACTCAGGTAATCTGGCTTGACTTGTATCAATAGCCTTGTTAGCTTCATGAATTATTGTAAAATATCCAATGAAAATACATGAAATAATTCTTTTTGAAGCATTTTCTTACATTTTTCTCGTTTATAGTGAAATCATGGATATTTCAGGAATGCATATACAGGTAATTCCTTCAGGAATTAAATATTCAATGTAATTTTGGTCACTCAAATTCTGATTTCAAAAGTTGAAAAGGGTGTGTCAACCTTTGACCAATGAAATCATTTACCAGAATCCTGGTAAGCCTCGTTATGATGTCACAAAACGAAAGCACTGAGTTTGACCAGACTCTCTGTTCGGCGTAGATTGTGCAGGCAACAAGAGTCTGGTTGAACGAGACTAGGTCATTGCTAGAATACCAAAGGGTTACTCAGGGGTCCAACCTTTTTAGATCAATCCCGAAATACTCTGGGGGTACCAATCTCCTGGTCACCCAGGAAATATCCCGGGGATCCGCCCTTCGGATCACTCTGACTCTCAGATTACCCTTGGGTCCCAGCCTCTTTGTCACTCTCGGGATACCTTTTGGTGCCAACCTTCTGGTCACTCTCAGAACAGTCCAGGGTCCCGCCCTTATGGTCACCCTTAGAATAGTTTGAGTCACAGCTTGTGTCATCAAAGAGCATTGTTCAAACTAATACAAGTACTATTAAGTACAGAACACGTGTACACATAAACAACATACCTACCTAATACGAACAGTCCATCTTAAATGTATACTTATAGTGTTTAAATACTAAGTACACCAGTACGGCGATATGAGACAAAATCCAATGAACACATTTTCCGCGGGAGGGTATGTGTTACTAATATTAACCATTTCTTAATACAAATAATTGATGGATACCGCTACAGAAAAATAGACCTGTCATCGCCTCCATAGAAAACGTATTCACTAAGGAACTCTATCAATAAAAGCAAAAATTACCAGCAGTATTTATTTATCGACATACAACAGTTCATATTTGAACTTAAGCCACATAATTCACGTTAATCTAAGATACCAGTATATCTGATTACTGTAATTCTGCAGTTGTGCTGGCCCTCTTTTTAGTATAACTACGGTGTAATAACAATCTCTCACTAAGCTAGCTCAGCAGAGTAAATGCGGATCTGCCACAGGGAAACGCACCTCTCACGATATACTCACCTGCCCGCGACATCGCGCTAAACAGACTGTCAACAGGGTTAGGGAGACCATCTTTGTCCTTCTTGGTACGTAAACATAAGTTCTGCCATTTCTTCTGCACCTCCGACACGGTCCTGTGTACGTGAGGGTTGGTGAGGTTGACCGCCTGCGCTATCTCTACCCAGGCACGGTGTTTTGAAGCAGACGACACAACTTCGCCGGGTTTGGGTCTCAGAAGGAGCTTCCGTTTGTCGAACTCCCGGATGAGATGCTGAGTTTCTTTGTGAGTCCATTGTGGCTTCCTGTTTCGTGGTGTAACTCGGACAATGTCTAAAATATTATTGGCGTGCATTGTACATACACAAGCCTGTCTGTAAACCGTGTCTCAGTGCTTTGTTCCCTGGTGCCTACCGTGGTGTGACCCCACTCGCTCTCTCGGTAGTCATCGCTAAGCCATCGATAAGTAAGCCGCCAGCGAGGCACTTACAGGGCAGTTCTATAAATAGACTTAGCCGACCGAACCTGCTCTCACACACAACTCAGGGCTGTATACAGCAGAGCACTCGACGTTCCCGTAAGGCCCCAGTTCCCGAGGCCTTTGGCTCTGGTACGAAGTAGGGCACTTAATTATGCGACGGTTCGCTCTCCGCTCGATACAGAAATATTCAAGTGGTTTCTGGGTGTGTGTAAATGGTTGAGCAGAGGAAAAAGCTATGTTTATAATGTAGAAGTACTTAGATCTGTAAACAGGCCCGGACACACCTACAGGTTACAAACGTTATCGAATGTACCAGTCGACTCTGAATAGGACTTAAAGCCACTGTGTATACAGGTAACTGTGGTTCACTTAATTTCCAATGAAACAATGAAATTAAGATTTACGTACAAAAAAAAGAATATAAACTGAGCTAATAAGTAATCCAACAAATAACTTATATTATCTAAGTAGGATAAATATCACGCTTTTTTCACTCAACAGCAGAATAAAACACGGTCTGTTCTTTGGATTATATACCAGCTTTTTAATTCTGTAGCCTAAAACACGAAAAGCAAAATTTTGTGTATGATTCACCAAAAAACTTGCAACTATCGAAGTTACAACAGTTAAATGTTTTTGAAGACATATACATAAAACGTCTTACTGTTCAAAACATATCGCTAAATAATGTCTGTTTCTGACATGTGAAATATTCTTTATTTTTTTCCATTTTACAATTTCTTAACTTTGAATGTCTATTTTAATAACTTTCAAAAAAAAATGATTAAATTATTTTCTTTAGAGTAGAACGGTAGGTTCTTTTTTGAAATGCATGTCTTTGAAAATTAGATTGAAAAATATGTGGGAGTCATTTTTTGTTTTACAGACTCAGAATATAAATGTCATTTCTACCACGTCCTTCAATTACCTTAGCTGTTGATAGGACGTTAAACCATGTTCAACCCAATACCCAATCTTAATACCAAAAATCAGAATCAAATAAGTTGCATTCATTTACGTTTATAACAGGCTTTCTGACAAGGAAAACTTTCACAATTCACAATTTTCTATAGGATTGTTGGATGAAAATCTAACTGTTTCAAAGTAAATAGTGAGTATTTCGACAAGGGAGATAATTTAAAAGTCAACACCTTTTTTTATCAAATGATGTGTTGCACGAGGAAAAAACTCGTTTGCTTTCAAATGGTTTATGATCTAATTGGTTAAATGTCTCGTTCTGATTCCATGTTGAAAACTTGCATGTTGTAAAAATGAACGTAAAACGCACAGGTGATTGCGCCTTTCAAAGAGGTATGGTGTAGCTATCCCTGTTCCGACCTTACATGACCAAAAGTAAATGAGAAATATTATTTTCTGTTTCGGAAAATTTAGATATCTTAATTTTTACAGGTCTTCAAAGTTGCTACTCTGAATGACAAACAATAAACCATAGGGTTTCCCGACTTTAACTGTGGTTTTGACACAGCGCATTAAGGTACCAACTGATGATCTTAAACATTCATCATCAAATAAAATTAAAATCCTATTCTCAAAATGTGGAAAAGACATGCACTGTTACCGAAAAATTGAAAAAAAAGTAAGACCAGAAAATGGATCGGATTATTACATTCCGTCTTGAACAAAGATATGAAATGTTAATTCTGTTCACCGTAATCCGTATTTGAGACATTACCTAGATTGAGAGTTCGAGCCCGTGTCCCGGAGAATATATTTTTTTATTTACTATGTTCTATATTTTTAACAAGTTGATTGGAGTTGCATGTTGTTGGGGTTTTTTTGTTTTTGTTTTTATATTTGAGATAAATCAGATAAGGGGAACGAAGTTTGTATTTCAGAGAAAAATACTTATCAATAATTTGCTGCGTTGCTGTAAATCAAAAGATTAACACGTCACGTGCATGTACAAATGTAAGCTGTGTTACTTGTACAATGTGTATTACCATACATTGAATATTTTTAGCCCTATTTGTCTGGATTAAAACTCATTTTGTTAAATAAATGTATCTACAGTATATGTATTCCTTTCAATTAGCCTGATCATGCTTGATATTTCTGTATGCAAAAATGTCATGTAATGAAAATAGACAACTGCTAAATATGTATTTTTTTTTAACTTTATTTGATTAATGCTTTATTTTCTTCCTTGTGTTTAATTTCCCTTCAATATTCATAATATCGTGAATAATTATTATATAAGCGTTGACCAACCTACCCGATACGACAGTGAGCGTACGTGTACTATTTTGGACACGGAGTCACGAAATACTACTACATATGTGACCATTAATTGTGTATCGTTAGACCGTGTAACTGTGGCGAACTGGAATGGGGGCTCAGAGTACCTTCAAGTTTCCAATTTACGCGCAGTACCTCTTTCGTATAAAAGTAGATCGCTCCAAGTCATTAGCTACAACGTACGAGATCATTGTGATGTTAACAATTATTTACATATATTTTAGAACCTTAGACTGAATAATTCCCTACGATGCTGTTAATACAAAATTATTCTTTTCGTAGTTAACAGCAAAGAAAAAATGATTTTCGAGAATGGACATAATTATGAGGTATTGGTTATCATAATTTGTAAAGAAATTTCATATGTCGTGACTATACCCTTATATATCCTCTTTAAGATGCGAGTCATTGATGAGAGAATAACTGCCGCTGCTATTTCTGTATATGAAAATATAACCTGAGCACTACTGCTACAATTGCGTGAATACGCATTCGAAAAATACATCCCCAAGCAGTTTAATTGACGCTGGTTTAATACAATTATTCTATTTTTTTCAAATGTTATTGATGTAATTTAATTGAATACAAATGCACACGACATGATAGCTTTATCGTTCGATCTTGGTAGGAAACAGCTCGTGATGTCAGTTGCTCCGAATTTACAGTTGCTATTCTAGTTATTGACTTGACTGGACCGGTAACAACGGAAAACCTTGAATTGTAGAGAAAAACATCATCCAAATTGCATTTGTATATAAGAATCGTTAACATATGCAATAAAGTGTATAGATGTTGCAGACCTAATGGTATAACTGCAACAGGTGTCATAGACAAACTGAAAGGTGCTCTCGCTATCGCACACCATTGCTTACATCAAAACGTTGTAGTTACACCAGTAAGACTGCGAGCGCACCAATCAGTTTGTCTGCAACGCATGTTGAAGTTATACCTGTAGGACTACAACATCTCTGTAATATATTGCTTAAATATCCCTTACTGTGATAAGGATCCCTGTCCATACGCAGAAGAAATGTCTATTTTGCACGTTACCTATTTCGTACACCCTTCCTTCTATGTTTCCTTAAGTGCATTCAACCATGACAACTAAGCTTGAAGAAGGCTTTGATAAAATCATAAATTCCATATCTGTATAAATGGAAGGAATACAAGTTTTTCATTGTTTGTATACAGCTTCATATTCCAATACCACCAACGGTACGTTTATATGTGACATTTCGATGACTTTAAGTTATTTTGACATACATTTTGTTTGTACTAGTCATCGAAACGTCACACATACACTTTTCATAGGGTGTGACATATGAACCTATACACATTTCATGCTTGTAATTTATATTTGTCGCTATATAAAATGCTGTATTTTATTATTCTTTTCACTTTCATTCCGGTTTTTAAGAATGAATATTAATTTTGATTAATTTTATTAACATCATAGTTACACTATCCATTAAAAACAAGACTGACATCCAAATCACGCAGATAATGACCCTACTCAATTCATAGGTGATACGATTGACGTCATCATCACTTAAAAACAAACTCAACCGAACAAGGTCCGTAGTTGAATTTTAGAATTTATTCAGAAATAAACAAACAATGGACATAAGTCAATAATGAATGAAATAACACACCTGGTTGTTATTGATGTTTTACCAGTTAACATACTTTGGTTGATCTTGATCTTATACAAGTTGACACACTTGTTATATAAATTATGTGTTCATTTGACTTTCACGATATTATGTGCAGGTGTTTACAATATGTGTTTATATATCATATTCAGCATTAGAGCGTATTATTTAATCAATCGCAACCTCGTGCAAACCTTTTCTTCTGACATTACACTGCTGGAAAGTCACCTCAGATATTGTCACTGTTCATTTGCACTGTGCTTGTATATATAATTGTGTAAAATCTACACAATCGTCTTCAAATGTGAGATAAACAATGGATTAGCTTTTATTGCCAAGAACACAATATAAATAGTAACACAAGTAAATGGAAATGTGACAATTAAGTAAAATTTACACCGTTAATACACGCCCATCAACAAAAATAATTGGTAAGTGATAGGACACAGTGATCTTATACCAGTTTATATATAGTTTATATTACATCAATATGTATATAAATGATTGGACACAGTGATCTGATAACGCTTTCATATAATTTATATTACATCAATATGTATATAAATGATTTGACACGGTGATCTGATAAAGTTTATTTATAATTTATAATACATCAATATGTATATAAATGATTGGATACAGTGAGTTGATACCAGTTTACATGTCATTAATATTACTGTAATTTATATAAACGTGATTGGACACGATGATCTTTCACCAGTTTATATGCCATTAATATTACTGTAATTCATATATACGTGATTGGACACGATGATGTTCCCAGACGGAAGTCCCACACTTATCGACAGATTTGAAGAAATGCTCCAATCGCCATATGAACAAGTGAACAACGATCATGGTACGTGTTGAAATCAGTGAGAAGTAGTGTATACCAGTGTGATGATAAAATACCGGAATGCACCCGGAAATAATGAAACGTGACGTCATGTGTAGGATACGTGTATGCATAGATATTTACAATATTGTACAAGAAACAAATGTCTTGTAAGTTTACAATCGATTACCGACGAGTATGTGTAATACTTCGTCAAATCCTTTGTGAATAGTAAATATACGTGTTTGTGTACGCCACATAATGACATCCTAAATACCTTTTTGTATTGTAACTAGGCACGTGAATGTGAAATGAAAACATTGAAGATAAGAATTTGTTAAATTAAACAATGTGTTTTTGAAGAGTAAGGTTTCTGTGAGCCCAATCTGTAAAACACTGTGGTAGTTACCTCCCCTTATTTTACGTACGACAGAAAGTGTAATGAGCATGAAAACTTCAGGACATTGTTAGTTTAACAGGAGACGATTTCGTCAAATACTATAAAGTATATAAAGTATATGGTAAACCCTTGTCTTTTTAAGTCTACATAAAGGAATCATTATTGGTTATGTCTGCTGTTCAATACAAATAATAATACTTGTTACCAATCAAACATGTTCAAATTTATCACGTGATCTAAAATTTAAAATAATATCTAAATCGTTACATCGTAAGCAGTCATCAAGTGAGATAGCAAACTTTAATTAGTTTACATCAATATCAGTCACTCATGGTAAAGTATTATTTGGGATATGTACGATATGAGGATGACCATTACAATATTTTACAATAGATAAAGTTCTCGTGCTATTTCAGGATCAATAAGTTGTGTTACTTTAAGTGCACAACGGAGAGTGTGATTAGATAAAATACACATAAGAAAATAATGTTTTTATAATGGATAAAAATACAATATTATGTGTATATATTACATCATATGCAGTGAAACTAATGAATGTTAAATGTATACAACATTATTAAATCAAACACAATTTGTTATACGTTTTGTAAGACGACGGAATGGACAATTTATATCGACACATCTATTCCTTTTCAATCTTACATGTAGCTATACACACACTGGTATAATATTAAACTTTCGTGCTCTGCTCTCTGTATATTAATAATCCTGAGCATTTGGCCTTCAGAATGAACTATTGTATCAGTATGGTGGTTTGTATTCAAGAGAACAGAATATTTGGCGTACTTTCATTCATTCGGAATTTTCATTTGATTTGATCAGATATTGGCATGTGTCTATTCGGAACACTTTGTGACTTTAGGTACTATGTAAGTGAAAGATATCAGAGAAAATTGAAAAAGACATGTTTGTCGAACTAGATCTCGACAGGCAATAGTAATGACACAGGTTGGATACCGCGATGAGGAGTCTTGAGTTATAAGTGAGCTTCATAATGTAGTAACCGAATGTTATATTTCTCCCTTGACTTCCTCCCTTGACCTCCTCCCCCCTTAGCTTCCTCCCTTGACACATTTGTTTTTCTTAGTCTCGAGAAATATAATTGCTGTTTCATCGACAACAGACAGTATTCATGCACACACACAATGTTACATACGGCAATTATATAGTTATATCTACTATTTGATAAACAACCTACAATAACATAGAATGCTTGATTTACAAGTTTATGTTATAGTTTACGTTTTAAGTGTTGTAATAGTTTAATTTCAGGTCGTTTAATCACATACTTTTGTATTAACATCACATGTTCTTGGTAACATGCTGATGTAACAGGTACATATTTGTTTGCCTATTCCATTTCATCTCTCGTCTATTGTTAAAAGTACATC
Source organism: Mizuhopecten yessoensis (assembly GCF_002113885.1). Lineage (NCBI taxonomy): Eukaryota > Metazoa > Mollusca > Bivalvia > Pectinida > Pectinidae > Mizuhopecten > Mizuhopecten yessoensis. The sequence goes on along the minus strand of NW_018480033.1, from coordinate 345,027 downwards.
CTGTGAATCCTACAATCTCGTCTCGGATATCACTCTCCCTCTAGATAATCTGCATTTTGCCTCTTGAACGACAAGTATAAGAAATATTTCTTGTTCCTTTCCAGTGGAAGACTACGTATTGCTAACTTTAGGTAAATACAATCCTCACGTAATGCTAAGTATTGTGAATCTCCCCTGTCTCGCCAAAGTAAATATCGACCCATGGAATGCTGCCTAGTATTGCAATTCTGTCGTGTCTCTCCCCAAGCCTACACCATGGAATGTCTAGTAGTGCGAATCCCTCCTGTCCCTTCTACGGTCCCTTTCTGAATATAAATCATCATCCTGATCATACTCCGGGTATTCAAAGTCCTGAGAATACTGTGGGCCTTCTACCGTCTCGAGCCGGAAGTCACTCCCTCGCCGGTCCATCGTTGGCAGCGGTGGTGGAGGTGGGGGAAAGGGATCGGTGTCGGGGAAAAAGACAGTGGCTCCCCTGGGGCTTGCAGACCTACTATCTGCCCAACGAGGACTCAACATGCTGGTCATGGTATCACGACGAGACAGCGGACTAGGACTCTTTCCTCGCAGGTCACTTTCGCTGCCCATGCGCGATCTGGATGGACTTCTCGCACGGTCACCGACATGATCCGGACTACCCAGCAATAGTTCGTCGTCATCGTACCTGGACGGGCTTCGCCTCCTGAATCTCTGTGGTTCGTGGTCCAAACGGGACGGACTTCCGCTTCTGCTACTAGCAGAAGGTCTTCTGTCAAACCGTGACAGAGCGGATGGCATTGGGGTATATGCATCCGCCCGCTGGCCAAGCATGCTGGTGACAAGACCTACGTCACTGAACCGCCTTGGAGTGGTCCTACCGGAAATTCCCGTTGGCTGCGGGAATACAGGCTTCAGGTACTGAGAGGGTGGCTGAGGGCTGACCTGTCCGACTGCACCTTGAGATTGATGGTCATCGTGTTGACTCGGTGTGACCGGAAGTCCAGTCAGAGGGTCTTTCTCTAATGGAGCCGGAAGCTTAGCTCGTCTTCGGAACGACCCTAGGCGATGTTTATGTTCCCACACCTTCTGACGAGCTCTTTCCTCGTGACGCTTTTTCTCCAGTTCCTAAAAGTACACAACAATGTCATCGTATTGTCGGCGGTGTATACTGGCAACTATTTATATTAATAACGTTGTAACAGTTTTTTACGGCAGTCAATATAAAACATTTTCACTATTGTACATTCACGATATCAACATATTTTCAGCACAAAGAAGAAAATAAATAAATGAACATTTATCTAAAATTGACACAATTCTCTGCACTGTTTTAATAAGATCTTTTATATTTAAAGACTATTCCAACGCATGCAAGGTTAAATAATGTTTGCGTGTCATTTATATCTACTCACCTCCTTGCGTTGTTTCTCTACTATAGAAGTGACGTGGTACAGCAGGTCGTCTATCTTGGTTTCTGTGGAGTCCTTACCCATACCCGACAGAGACAGGGCCCTGTCCAAGGGGAAGAAGTCGTAATTCTCCTTCAGCAGCTGTAAATAACATCACAACAATTACAGGATCACAAACACATTATTTTACACTATTCCGTGATCACAAAAATCGTCAATGTGCGATGTAATGATGCAAATGAAGCGTAAATTATCATATTTAACCGGGCACCGTTTTTGTACAAAGTACATTCTAGCAGCAAATATTAAAAACCAAAAAGTAGTGTGTAAGCGTTAATGTTAAGGGAATTACTGCACAAGTTAAGATTGCGAAGAAAAGTTCCACTGTAAGGCTAGTTTTAAAAAACAAAAGTATCTATAATTCCTTGACAGCAACGGCGATAGTAAAGAGAAGGAGCAGTGGAAAGGGCCTTTGTTAGGCCCTAGATATTTTTTGTTTCGTTTTTTATCAACGTTTTTGTTTTAAGATACTGATCTTACGAGCAACTTCGCGAACTATGATTTTGTAAAAAGAAAAAAAGCTTCTTTCTTTATTTTATTTTGTAGCAAATGACTAAAACAAATATATCATAGTTTTTTAAAGAAAAAGTAAACATTCACCAATTTGTGGACGTAGAGCTCCAAAGCTGTGAAGTCATTGATCTTGGTGCCGTTAAGATGAATGAAGAAGAAGATGTACGCCCACATATTGTGTTCGTGCTGCACGTGGTGGTCGAATCCCTGTGTAAAGCAGTAATATAAATTATTTAAATTGAAGTGGGGGTACACATATTCATGACTGTGTTTCAATTCTGAGGATTAGGATTGTCATAAGAATGATAACTGATAAGTTTGCAATTATGACCACATATTATCAAAAATACTTGTAGATAAATTGACATAATTTGATCTACACATCAACCACATGTAGTGAGGTTCTCAGATGTCTTTACCTTCCCATGGTGTTCAAAATCATAACTGTTTCTGCTACATATGAAGCAAGTGTCTCTCATGTCAGCCTCCGCTGTCCACTGTGAACATAAAATACGTCTGATTATATTAACTACACATCTATAATGACGTCATGAAGTACACTTATGCTTACTCGAAGGATCGATTATAACTACACACGTCCGATTATGCCTGTGTACCCATGTATGGCATTACCTTCATGTTACCTTACCAAATTCAAATAACATTCCTATCACCTATGCACGTCACTCAGCCTCCATTAAATAGCATGTACGATACATAAATGTATTGCAACTGAATGTTGGATTTTGATAATTGATTTTTCTATGATATTTTATATTTTTAGAAAGGAAATATAAACGTGCTTCGTTGAATTCGTAATTTCCATTTTTTCCCTATAAATGCAAACAGACTGGGTTCAATGTTATAAGTGTAGGAACGTTGATTTTGCCTGCAAGTTTTGTAACTTTACCAAAGGCATGCTACTATCCTTGCAATACTTATCGAGAATGATGTTAAATTTCTACTTGTCATTTGCATGTCAATGTTAACTTTGCATTCACAAGAATCCTCATTGTACTTACACTGGTGCTACACCTTATGAACGGTGATTATCGTTTGTTAATTGCAATAATATTAAAATCTTTATTTTGTTGAATTTGCTTTACTGGAAATCGAACAATTCCATCGGTTGCATAGTTTTAAATTCATACCTTGAGATCCCTGAGCTCAGAAAAGGTGTCGACGATGATTCCGAAGATGATGTTGAGACCAATGGTGGTGATGAAGATGAAGAAGGAGACATGATACAAGACAACAAAGCCGAACTTCTGAAAAGTGGCTTCCATCTTGTGCGCTTTCATAACCTGTTAAAGAAAATGGGAAACACTTAAATAGGTTTTTATGAAAAAATATAAAACATTTCTATTATAACCACTCGACGGTTTTCTGGGGTTTCCATCCTCTCAAATATAAAATTCCGTTCCCTGCAAGGTAATAATTCTTTCCCCGAAGGCCCGCACATACCGTCACCATGGTGACAACCACGAGCAGGTCTCCTATGGTTGTGACGATGGTTCTTACCTCGAACATGTTACCTGTGAGCCCACATTTTGACAACGGTACTCACTTCGAACCGGTATCCTATTATCCTGTAACGTGAAGATGGTTCTTACCTCGAACAGGTCTCCTATAAGCCCGTACCGTACTACAGTGATAGTACACTGCCACAGTGTGTCACAGTAGAGATAGTCGCTCGGTTGGAACATACTCCGCATCATTGCGAACCCAACAATACCGTACAGGTAGAACACACACAGGCCCAGGACCGCCACCCATAGCAACGATTTACCTAGCAACAGAAATTACGAATTATCATTAATGCATATGAATTATCGTGGTAAAATAGTTTATTAAAACAATACGCAGAGATTATCTAGAGGGAGAGTGATATCCGAGACGAGATTGTAGGATTCACAGGATGTACTTTTAACAATAGACGAGAGATGAGATGGAATAGGCAAACAAATATGTACCTGTTACAAAACGACTATTTATTCATTTCTTATGTTGATGTTATTTTGCTGTTTTGTGCATTTGAAGTAACTACAAAAGCCTTTTTTGAATCTACCATTCTGTGTGACGGCCTTGATGACTCCGCCGAGCAGCTGGTTATTGTTGACGATGTTCAACAGGTGGAAGGCAAAGAAATACCCATGGTAGATGGTCCCACCTACCGATAGACCCAGGAACGCCTGTAAGATATACCAATACAACAGTGAAACTTCAGACAGGACAGTCCTATGTACAATGCACCAAATATAATAATTTGTCCGAAGATATTTTTTTTGCAATTTTGATACTTAGCAAATAACGCTTTACAACATTAGTGATACCTGTTCAGCAGTGATCGTGGTATACGTGCTTTATTACGATACGAGTAGGTAATTACGTATAACAGTCCCTTACAATGTAGTAAAATGTGGTGAAACTGAAGAGTTTTGCATCAAGCTTTGACTGGTGTTTCTTCTTCTTCTCCTCTTCTAACTCATCGTCCTTCTTTTTACGTGAACACGTGTTTCTGAAATAATTAAACCACGATTGTCGTAAATGAGAATACTGATACCAAATGAAAAAGGACTGTGTTTATAATCTTTCTTTTCATTTTACACCCAATTCCGAAAACGACATAATGAATTTGTTATATCAAGTCACATACATATGTCAAAATAAAGGTAAGAGAAAAGATAATTTACCGAAAGAGAATGTTCGTGATACACATTTATTTTACCGAAGGAAGATGATTATACCGTGTGATTTGTATGACTAGTGTTTACCGTATGGACTTGAATATGGCACGGAAGTGAGGCATCCTGGGATGGTTTCCGACAAAGTAGCTGATGAATACAAGCAGGGAGAAGAAATTGTGTAGGCCTCCCAATGTGTAGATTGCCATCTCATACTCGCCTACTTTCAGGTTCTGTATGACAGGAATTGGGCTGGAAAAAGATTGGATATGGAGAAAATGTGAAAAAAATAACATATAATGTGACACAAAACTGTAAAGATGTATTATAGTAAATCGTTTTGATGAACATTAGAATAAGGATAATATTTGAAAGGAATGAATATTACACTGTTATGCTCCTATTGGTGGTTTAATTTTCATGTAAATACCCAGATAATAGAAAACGGTATCAAGACTTCATGTTTATCATTTTGTACCCGTCATACTCTATACATCAATACGAATAGGACCGTTATGACGAATTATCTACACAGACTGGCGAATGTTTAAATCTTACTCGATCAAACTTGCGGGGATCGCAGTAGTGTTGTCCATTATGCCAGGTGTCGCTAGTGACGCCTTTGCCTGCCACGTGACCAGCATCAAGATGTTGATAGCGAAACTAACGATGGTTACCAGGTGATTCCATATAAGCCTGTAAAACACATCAATGACTCTTAACTCTTACAATATGTCAGATAAAGTAAAGAGTTTTGTGCAACAAAAAGAAGCAGTTTATGAAATCCTGTCAGTACATTTTGTTTCTTCGTGCAAACACTGCTACCACGACTAAAATATAAATGATACTATTTGAAAACATGTGCACCCTCTGGTAACTACATTTCTTTAACGACAGAAAATGATTAGGGACCTCTCAAAAAGTACTTTTGAGTCTGAACATTAGATTTAACGTCACTTTGAAATTTACATATCGTCAGATTGTTACTGCTGATGATATCACAGTTTCATATCTTCATAACCACATTACCAAACTGATATTTCCCATATTTCAGTGCAATGACAATACCATGTTTTTATCATACTGATACATCCCAATTGCACTCTTAACATGTAATAAAAATATTTTCTGACCATATCTTTATATAACTGATAGCTACATGATTGCTGAGTAGGGTGTACATACCATCCCTTTGTGAGACCGATAGCAATGGGGTTGCCGAGTAGGGTTTACATACTGTCCCTTTGTGAGACCGGTAGCTATGGGGTTACTGAGTAGGGTGTACATACCATCCCTTTGTGGGACCGATAGCTATGGGGTTGCTGAGTAGGGAGTACATACCATCCCTTTGTGAGACCGATAGCTATGGGGTTACTGAGGATTTTCCTCTGGTAAGCTATGTCTTTCATGATATCCTTGGTCCATTCCATGACGTCGCGGATTTTGTTGCTCGGAGAAGAACGGTCGACATTCCATTTGAGGCTTTCTTTTACTTCCTCTCGCAACACTCGCTGGAACAGATTAAGTGTTGAACAATATTGATTTAACGGCTCGGTGCATGTTATATCTGCCCTCTTATGATAGTTACAGCAAACTTGTTATATACGCACGTAGCTGCTCGGCGGCCGGTAGAGTTTTTACGGCTCTGACGACCGGTCACTTTCTTAAATGCTTGAAATTCTTTCCTTCTGCGTTTAAAGCTAAAATGATCGTACTTGTAAATTCCCAACACACATGTCAGTTCTACTCGTCAAGCGTTTTACGCACATATAACTCCGAGTGTTTTAAGTACATAACAAATATCCCTCGTATAAAAAGAAACGGCGAGAAAATTAAATTTCTGTGTAAGACGTGATCGCCAACTATAATGTATTGATCTCAAACGTCCGTTTATTTGTTGTCGGTAAATTGTATACTTTTGTTTACCAAACATTAACTGATGTAAAAATATCAACATTCACTCCCTCTACTTGTCACAAACACCTTTCTCAATACGAATGTCTGTTTCCGTTACCTTGTTTGATATATTTTTTACGTTCCCTGCGATCCCTGCTTGAACGTTTCCCTGCGTTCTATGTTTTCTGCTTGAACAATGTTGATAGAGGTTAATTGATGTTTTTCTGTGCATGATTATGAAAAAAAACACGCTTAATATATAAGATACGTTTATATTTCATCACTCTGTCAGTACGAATTTCTGTTTTTGTACCTTGTTTTTGACCCGGAAGTTGACCTTCTGGAGTTCGTCGTCCTTTACAAGTTCTATTGACATACAGTTCTTCTTGTAGAAGTTAAACGCTTTCATCTGTAAGGGTTGCATTTTCACTGGAGGGTAAAGAAAACAGAGCGTTTTTGCATAATATTTTGTTCCTATCCATAATATCTGTATACAGTAACAATGGAAGGGAAATCTGATTGAAAGATTGATCTTTACGAAACTTAAACAACAACTTTTCATTAATGGCAAAACTTAAAACAAATATGTATGCAAAATTGATGATAATATTTAAATGTGGTTACACAATCTGTGTTATTAAAGGAATCCCAAACCTTATTTCAATAATAATTCGAGGTCCTTATATACCGTTTTGTCACAACCTGGTCCGTAGGTCGTCTCAAAGCGGTTCACAAATTATTATCCGTTGTTATAATTATAGGGCCTTTGCAGCCAGCCAAAACCTTTCTCAACTCCCTTCAATATTGAAGATATATATAGTATTATGTAAGGAGTCGCACATTTAACTGTTCCCACATTTAACTGTTCCCACATCTAACTGTTCCCATGTGATATAAAGGTAGGAGTAGGTTATTTATGAACACTAGAAATATAAATTAAGTGTATGCACCGGATATGCATATTTTGATTAATTGAATCGCATCGGCGATGTTCGAGAGTAAAATATTATAGTTACAAAAAGTGTGAGATGAAATCTGGGTAGAATGGCTGCTGAATATAATACAGTTATCTTTATATGACCAAGGCAGATATGACCGTCCATTTATATTCTCTCTATTATTGAAACATGAACTCACATTGGTCGCATAGTTTGGGGTCAACATCCCCCATCCGGGCAAGAATAAGATACAACCGAAATCCAACATCCATATACGTGTCCGCCATCTCGTCCTTCTGGTTACCCTGGTAATGCGCGAAACGGTAATACAGTATATTCTGATTAAGTACACATTATTAATTTATATATTTCGATAAGACTGCGGTACTTATTAATTGACAAACCTTATTTTATAGAGCACACGGTTTGCTTTTTATTGCTTTCTTTTTATTCAAAACATGTAAATTTAATTTAAATTGTACAAAGCAGATAACATTATTTGCATGATTAACAAGAACCTTCTCAACTGCCACCTGGAATGGTAGCAATTCCGTCGTGGTATAGTATAACTCAGTTATAACACCATACAACATGGTACACTACCATTACGCCCTGCAGGAAACTGCCGCCAGCGAATGCGAACGATTTCATCTTAGACTGCGGTTCTCCAACTTCGCCTGATGTGATGTTCTTCAACTCCTCCAACTTCTTCTTGTCCGGTTGATGCATCTCGTAACACTCGGTAATCAGCTGGAGCACGGATTTCTTGTCCAAGGTGTCTTTCACTTCCTATAGGGTCACAGTATATACACGTTTTTATGGTTTGTATCAATATATCTCAGATTCCTTAACCTCATGCACATAATATATTCACTGTAAGATTTAACAATAGCTCCACAAATAATTTTACGATCTGCCGCTTTAAAACATCACATCAGAACTGAACATCAATAAAATCATATTTCATTTGAACCAAAACTTTTATGGATAAAAAGACAACTCCGTGATAGATATAAATAATGAAGATTTGCTTGCCACTGTTAATTCTGATGCCCCGTGTCCATTCTCCTCTATGAGTGACAGAATCAAATTGGCTATACTCTCTCTTAGTCCAAGTATCTGCAAAGGAAAGCATCCCAGTCTCACTCCACTCGGCTACTTAAAAAATGTACACCAACACAAATGTACTACTTGCCGCTAGCTCGCCGAATGGACGTAGGGCGGTGTGCGTTTAATCAATATACAGCGTTATATACCACTACATATGTATATTTCAACAACGTTTCAAAAATATGAGACTGACGACTAAAATGTACCCATGATAATGCGGACTAAACAATGCTCCATGTGTACGTCAAAAGATGTACATCTCCAAGTCTGACTGCGAAAAAAACCCCGATAGAAACCCCCGGTCATCGAAATCAACCTGCATAGTCCCCGGAAACCTGTATCCAAAAGCGGGAATAACTATTACCTCCCTGCAAGCCCGATTTCTGCGAGGCGACAGTTGCACCACTGTCTTACTCTGTCCTAAAAAGATCCGTCATGTCCTACCATAATCTGAGTTATGCCAACAACTGACAAAAAATAAAACACGAAATAACACGAATATAACTGTGATTATCGTGAACAAAAACCCTGTTGTGGACTTAACGCAAATTTGCATTCCGTATAAAAAAATCGGTTATAAAAAACTGCACATAACGGCGCAACAACCCCAAATACCACAACAACAAAACTAAGAAAAAAGGTTGTGCCATTGGAAAAGTTTAAGCGAACTATCCGTCCTGCTGGGGCGACTAGAAATGACACACCAGGGTCATACCCACTATCGCCAGTGTACCAGGTACACGTCACAGCACGCGCCTGCTAGTGCAGAAAACTAGCCCTAGTGCCGCACGAGACAAATTATCCCCGCTATACTGCGAACCGCGGGAATATTTAAGTACACACACACAATGTTTGATTTTGTTATGTATAGTTATGTTTATTACCCTCTACAATAACGTTTGCTCATTGTAGTTTCAAACATTCATTACAGTTTACACAAATATCCTTCTCTTAATAGATTTATGAGTGTATCTTGAATGCAACCTTATGTTTGATTGAAATTGTAAAAATAGATGCATTAGAACTTTGTGTAAGCGTTATTGTCAAAATGTGGAATTAAATCAACATTTTTCCATTACTGCTTGGCGCTGAATGTATAATGTTACTGACTTCACTAAGAGATACAAGGTCTTATCAGATGAATAGATAATGATTAAATAGATGATATTGGCAAACTTGTTATATTTCTTACCTTTTCTGTCGAACAATACTCGATGTCACCGGCTCTCAGGATAAAATTTATGTAATCTATAATTTTATTGTCGTAAATGACGATTCTGTTTTCCTGATTCCCCTGTAAACACAAAGCATTGTATAAGTGCTCAGAAAATATATGATGGATGAAAATCGATCCTGTAGAATTCTTAATGAGAGTTTCCTCCCTTCGTGCCTAGACGTCGTTTATATAATACCTTCCTTACTGGAAGTTAGCAATGGTGACGATGATTTTCACTCAGAATATACATGCCATAACTGTAAACCGTTGGTGTTAAAAATCATTGCAATTTTGATAATTAAGATAGTAACTAAAATATATGTCCCTATGTATCCTCCTTTATTTCGATAGCAAACTAACCTACCAACTCATGCAGAAAATTAATAAACATAATAATTACCCTAACTCTAGTTAAATTAACTGTATACATACTGCAGTGAACTCGTTCATAGTGTCGAAGAGTTGTATGACAAGGTCGATGTTTTTGCCGGTTATATTGGAGTACACCACGTTCAGGAACCTAGTCACTTCGGCGATAATGTTAAATGACTTGACGTTGTCTGGTTGTTCCCGCAGGTAATCCTTCAACACAATATTTAAAATGTTTAATACAAATCGACCCATTGAGTGAGTGATCCATTAGAGCGAATAAAATAAAATAAATTGATAATCAGAGACTACAGATTATTTTTCTTCTTGAACTTCAAGCACATTTAACAGGCGATTAAAAGATAACCCCGTACTAAAATGCAATGAAACCTTTTGAATAATGCTCATCTTATCTTATCTGTTATGAGTAATTTATTATAAAGTACTGTGGCGACTTTTTGAAGGTACTAACAAGTTCCTCTGAAAGTACTTGTTATTTTATATATATTTCGCATATTAATGAAACATTAAACGATATACATATAACTAAAAACTTCACCGAGATAAACAAGACATTTACCAGACTTTTGAGAAGTTCGATAGGTGGTCACAGCTGAGAATTACTATTATGTTTATATGTTGGACGAAAGACTACAGGCTTTGTGGATGATAGCAATGTAGGAGTGCGACATTTCAATTAAAAAACTATTGATTTTGAACACAATGATAAGGACACGTGAGTAATATGAAATGTAGGTATCTCCGACACCGGAGTGTCACAAAGGAAATAAAATACCTGTAAATGCTGGTTCTGGCCGTCACACATGCGTGCCATTACTTTGAGTACAAGTTCAATATAACCGTCGTTTCTGTATTCCAACGACGAGTCGTCATCATTATTTTGAATTTCCGGTTCCGGTGGATCCTTACATGAAATTAAAATTGAAGATCATCAAATTAAGGATTCAAACAATCATTTTTCAACGAATGACTTCTGATAGTTTCCTATAGAAAACATATTTCTTGCAAAGTTTTGCAACAAAAGTAAATTTATGAATAAGTATGTCAATAAATACTCTACCTCTATCTTGATAGCGATAAGTTCCGTGTCCATGTCCTGGTTCACAATCAGTGCCTGGGCCTCCTTTGTCAGTGGGGACGCGAAGGATACTTCCTTCTTTAGACCGTTAGAGGAAGAATCCTTCACCTTGGATGGTTTCTTCTTCCTTTCCTTCGGGGCTTTAGGTTTCTTGTTTTTCTTTTTCTTTTTACATTTAACACTGGGTGGTCGACGTCTCGTCTGCAAATATAAGACGACGTTGATAAACTCGTATATATTTTATACAGAGATAGGGAACGAAATACAAGGTCTGATATTTTCCTATTTTTCTGTGTTTTTTTTGCTGCTGTATTATACATCAACGACATCTTTATCAAGAAATGCTTCAGATTTAAACATTACAGAATGCATGGTCAACACTGCATATTGAATGAAGTATTTCCCTCATAAGAGCACTACATTAAATAAAATAACGCTGCTTTAACGAAAATAGCACTTACTGTAATAAAATAGCACTGCCTGTAATTAAATAGCACTTACTGTAATCAAATACCACTACCTGTAATAAAATAACGCTGCTTTAATGAAAATAGCACTGCCTGTAATCAAATAGCACTTACTATAATAACATACCACTACCTGTAATAAAATAGCCCTTCCTATTAAATCTATTTAATTTACATTGCTATAACTTACCCATCCTGACAGTCGTTGTTGCCGTAGTGCATCTTCATAGGCCTGAATTTGCTAAAAGAATAAACATCATAAACATTTTATTTGTCTACAATTAAACATCAATCAAATTAGGCTTATCTTAACTCCAACTGTTCATGAAGCTTATTGCTTGTAAATTGTCTTTCAATAGCATCGATGGTAAATTATTCTTAAAAAAAAGTAAACTTGTTTCAAATTATTGCATGTTAAATAGTTAAACTCAACTCATGATAGTCGTATAGGTGTACCTAGAGGGCCAGGATAGTTACAGAGATCGTTAGACACCAAATTCGTGTCAAATGTGATTTCTGAGAACTAGGATAGTGTTATGGTTGTTTGACAACATATTGCGGTCGGATATTTTTACTTCGAGGGCAACACATTGCCGTTTGATGTCTGTATTTTGAGGGCCAGTAGAGTGGTTTCGATAACAAATTTTAGTTGGATGTTTGTACCTTTAGTGCCATGATACTGACAGGAAATCCCTTCCTTAGCTTGGTACCAAATGTATCTGTAGCATCTTTTTTCTTTGCATCCTGTTGGGCTTGGAGAGAACGCCTAGAATTCAAATATTCAACTTCTCCATGTATTAATTTAAAAACTGGTAACACTGTGCATTATAATTAATCGTGCAATGAATTATTTTTTGGAAAGTCAAAATGCAGGTATTCTAAAGAAAGATTGTCTTGTCGAGTGTCTTCTTATATCAAGAAAGATATTGTACTTTCATGGAATCCAATGTCGGCAACGGATGAAGTAATACACTGAAATACATTTCTTTTTCCATACATATCAGATTAGCATTTATATATATATACATATACATAATGTTTGCTTAAATGTAGTGTTTTTTTAATATAAAATGTCATGAAGCATCACTATAGGATTGATAATATATATCATACAAAGATCACAGCTGTTCAATAGCAAAACTTTTGTCGAATAAAATTATACACTCCCCGATATTTATCATTAGAAACAATTTAAACATGTGATTTGACCCTGATGCTGTAAAAAAGAAACGTCATCAAGTCGAAGATAATATATGGTCACACATATCTCATGCAGAATAGATAAAAGTGTAGAACCCGAAACGACCTTTACATTCACAACATCCTTCTAAATACATAAAGGTCAGACAAACACAATTCTACGTAACTTGTTATATAACTCTTTGTTAAAAACTGAAACAGATGTGACAGTTCCTATTTCCGGAAGAACTACTTGGAGAAATACTCCTTAATCATTTCAACAGTTTAGTTTTCAAAATGGTTGAATTGATACTTGTCTATAATTATTGCTAAGGTGATGGTTATAATCATATTCCTCGCATAACACTGATGTGAAAGTTGCGTATTTGGGACAAGAAATATTGCCATAAAACATTGCCAAATCTTTATAAAAACATACTTTAACACTTCACTGAAAACATAAAAAGGACATTCATATTCATACATGCATCTAATTGTAATAGTTATTCATATTATGTCTTAAATATATGCACTTTCAAGGTAAGACATACAAACGAATTAATTCAATTTATGCAAGTTCATTTTTCATTACCATTGGCGATATATATGTACCTTTATGTCTATTTTTCTAAGTAAACTAAAAAATACAGTATAAATTGACATGTTTCCATACCATTTTAAATTTCCATTGAAGTAGATAGAGTGATTTATCGACGTTTAAGATTATTTACCTCGGTTTCAGCCTCGGGAGATATTATTTTCCTCAGTTTTATATAAAAAAAACCGTTGTATCTGCCTCAACGGAGGCTATTATTTGCTTACACATTTTACATTTTACATACCATACATACCATATGAACAACGAAGGACTCTCACCCCAATGGCCGAAATGATGTTTTTGTATTATGCTTTAAGTTAAAAGCTTTACTGAAAAAGTATTTTTTATATATCAATCAAACTGTAATTTAAAATGGAATCTATGGGAAATCCCACGGAAACTCCCATTGGTGCTAATTTAGTACGTTTTCATGCAATCCTATATAGACTTCCTGCTGTCTCAAGGTCGATATAGCATTATATTAAGTTCAGCAGAGGAGGTCTCAACCAATCAGACTGAGGAAATGTGGAGGTTTCCTCTTTAACTAACAGGAACTGCATGCTAGGAGGGGATGCTATTGCGTCAGTAAGAGAACAAGGAAGGGAGACTACTCCGTCTGTCTCAGTACAAAGATGGAAGACTACTGTGTATCTTACATTATCTGATTGAACTGTTAGCTAGACTTAGCCTTTAATACCGCTAATGAAGTTCATCCTATCCAAAACTGCCCTGTCATATGTATGAATGATATTTCAGTTATTGAATGAATATTATTCAATGCATCTCTGCTGATTTTGCATTTAAATAACAAATTTGGTTCCTTTTTTGTAATGACCATTGGTATTGCAGGCACGACCGATTATTCTAAATAACAATCTTATTTCGTTTACTTTGGTTATTTTTAGAGCATGTCCCCATATTTCTCCATAATTCAACGGAAAAGATAGCATCGTACCTGCTGTTTTATTTCAAGTGTGTTTGTACACATACAAACTTATATTTTACACCCATATAAACGAGCTATACAAGTTTGTTTTTTTACAAATTCATATATTATTATCGAACCTGCACAATTTTTGTCATACGTGTGAAAATATCTCAAACGTTTCAAAATAAACAATGTGCACCACATTCCATTTTTCAGAGCAGAACAATGAAATCCGTATAGTTTGAAAAAAATTATACGAAATTGATATAGAATGTATTAAAGCGGCAAAAAGCTTGAACAAGCTGTAGATGTCAAATAAGTGACATTCTTACCGATTTGATGGTCGTTACAAAACAAACTCAATTAACAAAAACAAATTTGCATAAAATGTCACATCGTCTTCACTCCTAGTGCTGGACAGTAATTTGTGTCACATAACTACTCAATTTATTTAAAGCCGAGTACTTTTGTTTCATGTATTCTTTAACGAACTTTAGACTTTCACTTTTTAATGTCAAACACGTGAATACTATTTATTCCATCGCTTTCTAGATTATCAATTATGTATCTAGAATACTTAAGATCTCAATTATTCAATAAAAATATATAAAATTCCTAACTTTGAAAAATAGCATCATATTTTATCATTTACATTGAGGTTCATGCAAATTACAATAACATGTACACACATGGGACGCAATCAGGAGGCAAACACGATGCGCATCTATAAGCAGATCTAAAGAAGAAAAGTTCAATAAAACATTAGGTAAAATGGATTGTGAGAAACGCACCTACTCAGCAGAGTTCTGTGTACACAGCCGTGAAAGGTAATATATAGGATTAGTAGATACAACACACTGGGGCGGGGCAAACGATGGTGTGAGGGGCAGGGACAACACACAGGGGGTAGGGCAAACAAACGTGAGGGGCAGGGGATAGTGATTCAGGTCTAAGTGTGTTAAACATGTCAACATTGCAATCAGTGTATTTTTTCTCGGTTTGATATCACAAATCTTATATCACAGAGACATAGAAAAGTATATCGTTAGTTAGGGTAGATGTTTCTGCATTAAAGCTAAAACATGCTGCTTTGTAACGAATGAATCAATTGTAAGCTTATTCTCGAGATAAAACATATTACTAGATACTTAGGATGATCTTATTAAACTAGTAGTTCCTGCACACAGGTTATTCATTAAGTGATTCGAGATGTTGGTTATTCAAAATGATAAGAAGTAGAAACTTTAACCCCTTCGAACTCTAAACGGACGCTACACAATTTCAAACTGGCATTTCGCTCTCTTTTAGATATTTATTACGACAGGACACCCGTATACTGTATACCGTGAAACTTTCGCTCCGTTCAACTTCCGCCCTTCACCGACGGAGTCCTTATTCGCCCAGCGATAATTCGCCTTACAACGCCGACAGTGGAACACACTATACGTCATTTCTTTTTAAACTTTCGCCGTCATGTTAAATTCGCCCTCAGATCGGAAGGCGAAAGGGGCGAACGTTTAACTGCGGCGATAGTTTCCCGGTATAAAATATTACAAACAAAACAATACCCCATGGTGTGTTGAGGGGCGTTTCTATTGGCAGTAATTAGTAAACATTATCATATTAATCCTGAACTTCAATAGCACAACACATTCATATACAATTTTAGACCACAAACACTAGTCTATCATTGCAATTTAAGGACAAATCGACCAGTTATACAAGGTACATTATCTATATATTCTACAAACAGTGACGACAGGGTTTAACTTTGCCAGCTTTGACCTTACTTTTCCTTGATGGAGTTGGTGGACAAGGCCATTCTGTCCCGGACAGCCATGAAGAATACTTCTTCTCGTGTGGACAGGAAATAGTTCAGCATGGATTGCTGTAATAAAGGTGCAACATTCTCATAGTGAGTGATTCTTGGTAAACACGTGTATCATCTACGTGCTACTATTTACCATCTGACATGTTAAATCCATTTACATGGAGTGTTAGTGTGAAACCCATATCAATTTGTCCATTTAAAAGCGCTGCCCATACGGATATAGTCCATCTGTATTAGATCAACAACAATATATTTAGGAAAGCAACAGAAAATTCTGCTAACGCACGTGCCATTTATTTTCTGATCAAGTTGAGGTTTCAGTCGATATTTCCTTAATCATACTACAGTAATCAGTACGCTTTGTGAGTACCATGTGTCACCATGTTACCTGTACTGAGGTATTGGCGTTAAACAGCAGTATACACAAGAAGCCCAAGACTTCCTTGGCCAGTTCCTCGTTACGTGTGGACAGGTGGGGTAAGGCCTTGTTCATCGCTCCCTTTTTGTCGTACAGATTCTGTATACCGGTAATTAACCTCAGAGCCCTGCAATGTATTACAAAATAAGACAATGGTCTTGTAAAATATATAACATGGCATGTAAAATTGTGACATTTGATATCAAGAATCTTGTACTGCCTGTGACATTTTCTGTTAAGTGTGTAACATTGCATAGAAAGTGTATTATATTGTTTGTGAAGTTTACTTCGTTGATTGAACAAATAAGTACACATGTATTTGTATACAGTAAACTTATCAAATATTCTGAAGATGTTTGTTAAGTAGAATATTACTGTTCTATTTCATAATATTTTTCGCGCAGGGATTACATGTATGTCTTTGTTTCATTGTATGATCAACATTCAAAATAATGAAATTATATAAACTTTTTAATTTTTGGTTCAGTAGTCCTCGTTTCCCAGTCATCAGGCATCTTGCGCTCCTCGTTATGTACTATGGCCCGTAGGAGCTGGATACATTTGATATTTAAGTCGTCCATCTCCTGTCTGGCCGCCTCGCTCATCCGCTTGTGACCCATCGATATACTTTGGAAAAAACAAATGTATACATAACTTACAATCACGTTGACAAAGTTTAGAATAGGCAAAGCATAATTATTATGTTTCAGACATTTATGAAGGCAAAATATCGATAGAGTGCAAACAAATCACGTATGCTTTAAAAAGGTTAAAACATGAAAGGTTTCAGGCAGATTGATATGTGTATATGACACATATATAGTAATATGACAGCCAAGACCATAGGCATACAATATCAAATTATCAACAGAAAACTAACCCCAAAGGATGCATGCTTGTACACTAAAATTAATTCAACCTGAATGTTTCTAACCATCTTTTTTTCAAAACAATAAAACAAGATGCAAAACAAATCTTTATCATTTGAAAACAAACATCTAATACGTCAATCCGTCTTTCAACATGTACATGTATAACATTGATTGTACAATCACAATTATGATACTTATTTTAGAAGAAGATTTGATCTTTCAGTAATTGCTTATTCTAGTAAGAACCCTTGTATTTGTCATTGTTGCCATATCATCGTTTCACACTCGTCTTTGTGGTATAACTGAATACTTACTGAAGCTGCTCTATCAATATAGCCGCCGGTTCGTATTTTTTGTCTATTTTTTTCTCATTTGCATGGATGAAGCATTTAACGTGACTCTGGAACTCCTCCCCTAGCGGTATTTCCTCGTTACCGCCGAGTTCTGTGTATTCTATGAAACAAAAACGCAATGGAATCGATGTTTTTAACGAGTGGATATAGAAACACGTTGCATTGTAAAGTAGGCGCTGATGATAAATATATACTCACCGTATAAACAAACGGAACAAACGGAGCAAATGTAAATAGAAATTCAGCACAATTACGATATATGTTTGTACAAATATCTGTTGGACAACAGTAGAAACATTTTTCTATCTCTTACAATATCCATATCAATTGGTGTTACGTGTTTTCGATATAAATAGTCTGAATTGACCACTCCTGACCTTACCTCTGCTAGACTTTACTTTCAGCTGAGCTTGAACTTTGTTGTGCCCAAAGAAGACCACGGACACATTTTTAGCAAATGTCCGGAATTTACAGTTGATTTCAACTTCATCAGCGTAGTATTCTATGTTTCCCTGAAATAAAATTAATTCCTTGTGGATATATATAGTAATATGCATATCTACAAAAGGCACAAGTACCCAAAAGTTTTGACGACTAAATTCTTAATATTGATTAATATTAAACTATTATCTATCTACATTAGCATTATTGAAAACATGTAGTATATGCATCTACCTTATATTTACTTCAAAGGAAAGATATATGAATTAATATTATTGTCATTAAGACAACTTTCGCAAGTAAATGTGCCAAGCGGCTGAAGATGTGTATTAAGGTCAGCAATAGTGTTGCACACATCTAAGTTATAAGTTATTACATGGGGAATGTAAATTGTGTTACTATGTAAAATTGTGTTACTATGTACGAGTTTATCAGAAATGTATATAAACTGTAGCTTATCAAATGTAATAGGTGAGTACAGGGAAACTAAGATTACATGTTTTTACGATAAGAGAGGACGTACGAAATGTAGGTTCTATGTTTTGCATTATAAATTAGTACCAAGGAATACTGGAACTGGTGGCTATATAAATATATAATGTGTGAGTACGTACCCGTCGTACAGCACTAGATGTATCCTCAACGGTGATCCCGGAGGAGAACCGGTCAAGTACGTGGTCTATGTTCTATATTTAGACAACAAGCACATAAACAAAATTATCGCAATTATAACAGACAATAACAGTTGTAAGTTCTTTTTCTTTAACTTTCCTTAATAATTTGAACATGTGATTTAACTTGTGATTATCCTAACAAAAGTCGATACGTCTGTGTCGGTCTTAACAACATTCATACTGCTTTTTTGCGTTTTTAACTTATAAACATTGTTCCATATACATTACATACTGTTGTACTAAAGACCGATTCACATCATTTGATTTTGTACATTTGGCATCACTAAAGGAAATGCGGGCATGTTTGCCATCTGTGGAGGCAATCGGGTATTATATCATCCAATTTAACCTTAAGGCTTCTTTCTTAATCCAAGCATGTTATACATATGTGGGTAAATATATTCCAATTATTGTTATGATCAAGATGATATACAAATCTGTAAAAGTAATAAAACGAAACATAACAAATAACAGGTGAAGAAGAAATAAACAATGTTAAGGCTTTGGTGAAAATATACTATTCCTATATCTAGCAAAATAGTAAATTAGTATTCAATAATCGGTATAAGAAAAGAAGGAGTTTGGAACTCTGTTAAGAGACAAAAATGTCACATCTAAACGTGCGCAATATGTTAGTGCAAAGCGGAATTAGATTAAAGGTTTTAGTAGGAGGTTAAACACCACTACAGTTAGTTTGTGGAGTAGTGGGGAATTCGGGACTAGAAGCAAAGCCTAACCTAAAAAGGAAAAAGAAATTACCGTAATTGTGTGTAGGATGGTCAATACTGCCTAACAAGTGAAACATGTCACACATAACACTTCAATAATAAATATCTGTCAATCAATCGTGCATGCTATATACGAAATTGTCTTTAGCAAAAATACTTTCTGAAAGGAATATTATCGTTATTGCTAACCAAAGAAATATTTCCACTTAGCTACATTCGAGATTTATCTACGTTGGTCAGACCGAAATATCGACTTCTTGGACAATCGTCATCATTGCGCGTTCAACAGTAAAGCAAACAAAAACGCCTCGCTTCCTCAATCCTATGGTTGACGCATGAGCAATACAACACTATTTGAACAAAATTAGCAAGACGAAATCTCCATCAGACAAATTTTAAAAATGTTTGTAAAACATTAAGATTCCCTCATTCCCGCTTTGATAGAAGATAAATGCTAAATCTATCCAAATAAATAGAGATTAAATCAAAATCTTCCAAAATACATTGAAGCGGAAAATACTGGTTACAATGACCTACATTTAATATATTTGTGTCGTACTTACCAAGAGGTATCAACAACAATTTGACAAAATTTATATGAGTTATGGTGCTAAAGGCCAACTAACCATAACGCGTAAAGGGGAATATATAGTTCACAGTGACCAAAGAACTGATAAACTACCCTTGAATTCTTTACGATGTATCCAAATATGCAGTTTGATGAGTGTTGGGTGTGGGACTTTCAGTATTTAGCCAACTGAACTTTATGTAAGGTTTGACCACATTTCGTACGGGTTAATAGACAAGTACAAATGGCAAACACTTCAAACCCATTTACTTGTTCAGGGGGCATGAAAAGATGACTAAACATATGATCTTATGAACTGTACGACTCTAATCATGGGATGAATATAACGTTATGACTATAATAGCGATGACTTCACTCGTGCATCTCAATGTGAAAGGAATATGTGTCTTTTGAGCATTTTGGGGAATTATTAGAACAAGGAAACTGCAGCGTTAAGAATGGTTGCCAATGAACAGACGGACGAACAACAGAAAAAAATATATCACATCGTGCTAACTCACCCTCTTTTATTATGGAACGAACAGATGGATCATTCTTTAAGAATACCCTTACTAACTTGTAAGAAATATATTTTAAAAGGAAAATAGTTTATTTGCGAATTATTTGCTTTTTATCCTCATTAGTATCAATCTTACCGAGTTTGGCATATTTGAGATGGGGACAATGACCGTCAGGCAATTCACCATGTTCTTCATATGGGTAGGTTTGTAGAGGAGCGGGCCGACCATTTCACAGAACATCTAGAATAAACAACACATGGCTATGTGACAAATTTATTGTTGAATTGATTTGAAGATTTCATAAAACGTTTGAAATAAAGAAAATATCATGTACATATTCATACACTGATCTGACTATTTATGGCAATATTGATCTACTTTTTTAATGTCTCTCAGACGGATGACACCGTTATTTTCGTACCAACTACATATTTTCTTACCACTACTGCCTTTGCCATGTGATCCGTCTCGTCAACCTCGTTCCCAAACGTGGTCTGGTCTGGGTAGTAAAAATCCCGATAGAATGTCTCAAGGAATGGAAGTACTGCCTCCAGGAAGTAAAGCACACTTCCGTATGCAGATGACTCGAAGTCAGTGGCACTCGCCGACCCGCTGTCAAGTCAAATAGGAAAAAATATGATACTTTTTAAATTGTTTAATAGTTAATTATTTGTCTACCACTGACACCGCATGTATGCGACTAATGACGGCACATATGCCCAGACGTGCTATTATATAACGTTAACAGGTACATGCTCTTCACTGATGGGTGTGTACCGGCGTCAAGGCGAGCGTTAAACTTACACCTGTGTTGGAGCATGACCTATTTTGGGGCGAATCGACTATAGCTTAAGAAGCAAATCCCCATGGTTTGATTAAAACTTTAACTTATTTCACAATAACATTTCATAGCATACATTTTATGCAACAAGGATTCAGAAGAAAAAAAGTTTGAAACTTATGTAAATCTGTCTCCTTTAAAAATTTCACAAGCAGGTAGCGACTGATCAGATAAAAACTAAGTAATAGGAGAGGGAAAGGAATACATAAAGTGAGAAGATTGAGGGAGACAGGAAAGAGCAGATGTATATACCTTACGTAAGATATACTAATACAATATGATAAGGTATACATTTCGATTCACAGTGACACACGGGCATCTTTATAGACTATGGATAATAAGTACAATAAATAATAATATTCTGGTAATGAATGTAGTGATCAGTTATGAAAACATATTTAAATAGAAGCTCATGCAAATATGCTTAATGAAATGGTTTGGAGACACCTTTGGTGATCGTGAGGAACTTAACGACTGCCCATTATCTATATGAGATCCTTAGGCCACGTGTTGTGTCTTTTGTTAGGCGGCATCAATTTAACATATTCGTAATGGGCCACAAATATCCCCGACTTGTCCCGGATTGAGCACTTGTGAGATGAACTAGATAGAAGAGTTTGGAATCGCCGTAACCCCCAAATAATCTCCCACAACGGTTAGATACGTATTCGACGTTTAACGGTACATTTAAAAGTTAGATATCTTGCTCAAAATCTTGTTTTATTAACCCTTAAATTTGTTTGTTTTCGTTTCAGAATACATATATCAAATTGCAAATAACGAATCGCAACTGAATGTCTATTGGAAAAAAACAAAAACAAAATAATCGAAGGATACCGATGGAAAAGAATAACATTCAATAACCCTGCATGAGGGGATTTGCATTCAGGAAGGCATCATTGGTGATATTTCCTGCTTGCTTACGAAACACCCTTTTTAAAGTATGAGTAGAGTAAGTTATTCTTTTACTAATGACCAATCATGGAGAAAATCAACGAAAATCTAACTAGCACAGACAAATCAAATGCCATTTTGATATGAAACATTAGTATAATTGAATTTGTTGTACATGAAAAACAAGAACGTAACTGTTAATATCCTATTTATTCTCTAGAGCTTGAAATTTTCAAGATATCATATTTTTTCATTGTGAATTAATGTTGTGGTACATTTTTACTGGAACATTATCTACTACCATCTTACCTTTTCTCCGGAGCTGTTTTCAGATGAATCGCAATTTTGTCTGGATCTTCTTTGATGCTATCTGTTAGTCGGTTCATGTCAATCGACAGATTGGAGAGATACTCCCACAGGTCCCTGTAATAATACACGTAAGGCGTCCATGATTACCAAAGTAATAGTACTTCCTATACTTCTACAATAATGTGTCCATTATAAATAGTCAGTAACTACCATGATTACATTATTATATCTAAGAGGCAATTAAGAAATTAGTGTAAATAATTTAAAAAAAGTATAGACTGATACGTACTGCTTGCTACAGTAGGCCAACATGATAGTAGAAAAAATGACGCACTTATTTCATTATAATATTTAGAAAGTTACATCTGTTTACTTTTTCCTAATCCTGATATAAAATGACAGTCAAATTTAACTCCTCCCGTATTTGCTGAAATTCAGAGTATACATTTTGTTGTTGAGAAACCTTAAGAAAAGCATTTTACATAATTTTTTTTTTATAAATCCTGACGTACTCTTTGTTGACTATTTTTCTTTTCTTTTAAAGTTGTGTAAATGACTTCAACATAACAAATGTTTTAGTAATCTTCATATAAATCAAGACTCTAATCTAAATTAAAATAAAACATATTTTACAGACATAGCTGCACAGACAAAAACACAAATGCAGCAGAATATTTTAAAGGGCAAAATTTGTCGATAAGACATGGACACATCGAACCAATATAACATGCTGCAAGACATTAAGGGTTACTAAACTTATCATAATACAATTAGGTTTATCGAATCAAAGTTACAGTGTTATAAGTTGGAAAAGCTTACAATACCTTAACACAATATAACTAAAACAATGAAAACAATTAATACAGAGGTTTACTACAATTTTACGTTAGCGAATATAGAAGATTGATCAGTTGCAGCTATAGATCTCAATAAGTGTATCACTTTCCGATTGTTGAAAAGGAGCAACGTTGGAATAAAGCAACGAAACGCTAAACTTCCAACAACTTCCACGTTCAGATTTGAGAATGTCTTACAATAAATAATAAACAAATAATTGAGTAAATTTATTTTCGCTGTATAATTTTGTGAAATTAAAGTTACAAATGTTTGATCTTTTGAATATTTAAAACTTGTTCAGTTTTGAGTGATTGCAATGTATACACCTGTAAATTCTAAAGATGGCAGGGTAACTTTTGTTACTGGGGTCATATTTATGTCAAACTATTTCAGTTTTGGATGATTACAATGCACATAACTATTACTCTTAAGTTCAGAGGGTAACTAATATAAACATAAGAACCACAGACAACAGATCCAACACACAACAGGTTTACCGCTGAAACATTAAGGTACTACATCGTTCTCTGAAAAATAATCTGCAATAGAAATGGTTACGAAACAGTCAGAAGAGATATAGATCAAATGTATTCAGAAAAACAGATGTAGAAAAGAATCGCGTAGAAAGCATGAAACGAACTAAAGGTGATTATAATACAATTATATATGGTCTTCTTTATCTTTTTCATACACCCGTGTATAAATTAAACATTTATCATTTCAAACTGGCAGTAAATGCGTTTCATTCAATCAATCTTTTTTTTTTTTTTTAAATTTTCGAATCATTTGGCTCATGTAAAGTTTATACTATAATCACATTGGGTAATAACATCCATGCCGACGTCATAACAAAAACTAGCAACTTGTTTTTGTGAACAAAGACATATGTCTCCCCTGATTAGCAAACAGACAGACTTCGTTATAAAAAATAACAAAAGGCCACATCTCTTTATATAGTTGGGGACGATACCCGAATTTAGAATGCGAAACTCCAACTTCCCAAGATACATTAAAACTTTAGCAAGTTTGGTCAACGTAAGTGAAATAACATGGAACTGACTTCGGTATTAAAAATAAACAAACGGCAATAACTATGTATATAGTGGGGCACGAGACCTAGTTCCAGTGCACTGCAAACCTTCTGTGGGTGATGCAGGTATACTTCAAGATTGATTAAGATATCTTTAACGGTTTAAAATTTACGGGCTGGACTAGCATTAACTGAAAATGTTGCACTTATTTGACCTTTGACCTTGAGGTGAAGGTCACATTGACCTAATTCTAGTGCATTGCAGCTTCTGTGGGTGATGCATGCATACCTCAAGATATCTTTAATGGTTTAAAAGTTATGGCCCAGACAAGTTGCGATTAGAAGAACCAGAAGAACAAGAAGAAGAATACGAAGAAGAACCAGTACTAATACAATGTCTCCCTTCATTCGAAGGGGAGACATAATGAGATGACGTCATTATTTACGATACAATAAAAGGTTAGAACGTGCAAGAATGTTTCTTTTGCTGCATTATTGTATGATTAATTGTGCTTTTGTAATTCAGTAAATCACATCATAAAATGTAAATATTTGAAATTCTTCTACTACATGTACTATATAGTTTGCCTAAAATATGCTGCTTTTGATTTTAGTGCTTTCGTTTTGTTTGTGTGTATGCAGTTCATGCGGAATTATGTATAATTAAAAAAGAGGAAGTCAGGCAATAATTGTCATATAGTTACATCTGTGTCTACAGACAGAATACACACGTGAAAGTTATAAAGGTGTCATTTAAAACGTGTTTGCATAGTCTACATAATAGAATATTCAGGCATAAAGAAACAACAATCTTTGGTAAAGCAGGTGGTTCGCACCAGTGACGTAGAGTTAAAGCAGATGAAAGCATTAAGATGATATATGAAAGCTTTTCAGTTGTAACATATGCATTGCATTCCTGATGAGGAATTGATATCGACCACGCCCACTTACTCGTTGTGAGACATTTCTCCTGAGCCAGTATCCACCATAGTGTTGTTGCTCTTCATGTAGATGTGATGAAGACAGCGGATGAAGGGTTTCTTACAAGTGCTGTCCACCTTTGGGTTGTTGAGCACCCACAGGAGATCGTCCATAGGCAGGATAGTCTGGCATAATGACTCGATAAACATGTTCTCACCCTGAACAAAATATAGCGTTTACAATCATTAAACAGTTCTTTTTCTAGGCATTATATGGGAGCTTACTTAATTTAATATTTAATGTTTTCCACCATTGAATTCGGCGATCAATTTTATTGTTTGCGTCCATCCCCGTATCTGAAAACAGCAAGCACATTTCAAAGCCAGCGAGTTACGAATACAGCTTACAGAAGTGATATGATTCGGGTCCTTTTATGGAACCAGCAGTATCAACCCGAAACACATTTTCTGGCCAAAAAATGTAGGATGTTATTATTCAAACTAACTTACGAGGACTATGAACGAATCACAAAACAGCTGCTTCTGCAATTACACCATTGTTCTTGCGCAGATAAGGAGCATCTTCAAATAAAGTGTTTATTATTTGGCAGAGTTCGGTTATTATCAGTCCACAATAGTCAAATTTGCCTCAAGGAACTATCAGCCAATCAAGATTTAGCTACATGTCATAGTATCTTCAATACAGTAAATCAATGTGGAAATGTGTAATTAGAAATTTTAACACAAACAATGTATAAGTAAACATGTAGTTTCAAGACCGATTGATCTCTTAGTAATAGCTTACCAGTCGGTCTTGAAACGTTGCGACACGTTTAAAACGTACAATGTATGTGGACAAATTAAAAGTTGATATAATTTTGCATCATTAAGTATGCACCGTTATTCTTTTTTTCGTAAGCTTAAAACAAACATCATGTAAAAAGTTTGACGATCGGCCACGTAATCTACAAGATAGCCTGCAGAAACAAATGTGGGCCAGACGGAGACCACACATATTGCCCTCTAGTAATATTCATGGAGGTTGAAACAAGTTCTCGAACAATACAGTCACGTGCTATTTTAAACAAGGCAAAGTAAGTATTATGACCAGTCTTTACTCCCTCATCTAAGTAAACTTCGATATTAAATACATACAAAGGGAAATAACATTTATATATTGGAGAATAAAATGTCATTTTAGTGCATGCCACTCCGCCATCCCAACAGGTACAGTCCCAACATAAAACGAAAGGGCAATAACTGTTTTTTTATCGAAAGGAAGAAGACCTGATTGTTGTACGCGACATTCCGACATCACATGGGGTTCTCACATACAATATTTGTCAACTATAGAGTATATGCTCCGGACAACAAAGAGGACACATGGACTGACAGAATTGCAGACGGATGGACGAATGGAAATATTTCGGACCTGTAGTCCCCTTCCTTAGTTCCAATGGGAGACTGATTCAGTTCCTATTAGGTGATATTTAACGTACATACCTCAGCACAGATAGCGAGCAGGTCGAGCAGACACAGGTAGTAACGCAGTGTACAAATCCTGTTGGGACTCGTCAGGATCCTCTCCCTGCCAGTCAAATCAATAACATATACAACAATAATACGTAGTATGGCTCTAACTCTTTATAACCTTATTTGGTAGTGATTAAGACCTACTAATTATTAGTGCGTATAACTGAGCTGATATGTTATTCTGCATTACAACTTTAATAGTCCCCTCAGGTATTTAAAACAATGAGCAATCGACAAATACCTAGATACGAACAGTTTGATAGATTGTGAAAGTGCTACTACATACTGCATAGTGATTGATATCACTTAAGTTCCTCCCTGACCAATTTAAAGTAGTGTTGCCGTCACTTTATATATCCGCGATACCAAACGACAATCACGACTCGCTTAGATGGGTGATAACCACAGATTTCTATCTAATTAATTTCCTCTGACGAATTTTTGAATGATTTATCATGTCCTCAGAAAGCTATCAATATAATAAAGATGTATTGTAGTAACGGTTCCGCTGGTGTTCTAGTTTGTTAAAATGTCAACTATACGTTTTATGACAAAACGCAACAGAATTTGAATTACAATTCACTTCAAAAATCATATGTTATATTCTGATCTTAATTTGTTTGATTTTCGTTTAATTAAAGTTTTTCTTGTGCCGTTATGTACGGTTATAGTGTGATATCGACCCTCTGAAACTCAGCTGTTTGTTCGGATCTTAACTTGTACGAATGTGCGCTTGTCGTGGCTTGCTTCTTTTGCACATAAGTTAATACAGACACTATTGTCGTTTTAGTTGTAAGTGAACCAGGCTCCCTGTAGTATTTACTTACCGTTCCTCCCTGCCAAGGTCGAGGACGTAAGCGACCTTTTTGTAGTTCTGCATTATGTACTTCATGACGTAGGCCTGGTTACGTTTGAGTGTTAGATCTGTCCCTACAACCTTCACTATCATCCCAAGCAGGTCTAAGAACTCGGGCGCGCGCTCCTGAAGCTCCGCAGCACGTGACACAATCTTCTGGATTTGTCGTGGACTTATCTTCAGACAGGTATTCTGGTTACCCATAAATACCTGAAACAACACGTTTAAGTATCATTAGCAACATATATATATATAGAAAATAGACCACACATGTTCGTATACGTTGAGGTCGGGAGGTGTAGCCACTTTGTAAAACTACGGTGAACATATCATAGGTATCTCAACATATGTGAGCTTTTCTAAAATATACTGTACAACATATTCTGTTTTATGAATTAAAGCACACTGATATTATACCAATTCAACTAATTCATCAAAAAGAATGGACATGGACAGTCATAGCTTGAAAAATGGACCAATCGGTCTTAAAACGTTGCGACATGTTTAGTATGTACATTCTTTGTGTAAAAAGTAAAACTTTGATATTACATACCCATGTGTTTTAAGTAAAAGAAAGGAAGAATCATATATTTATAAGCACCGCGATGTTACAGACACATTTTTGTGGTCATTTATTAACTAGAAATCAGTTATATCAGCACCAAATAATGCCAAAACGTGTACAATAGAAGCTAGGTTTAACAATTTACCATGTTATTTGTGATACCTTGGGAAAATAAGTGATATTTTAACCATAGGGAAAATAAACAACAATAACGTAAGTGCGATAAAATCAAAAAGTTAAATTTTGCCAGTGCTACAAGTACCTCTTTCAGAGCTATAGCGAGATCCGACTCCACCACTCGCACATCCAGCAGCACATCTAGACGGTCAAATAGGTGAAACTGGACACGGTCATTCTCTCGCGCAAGTAGCTTCACAAGATGGAACGTTTTCTTGAACACATCCTTCATTCCTCGATACAATTCCTAGAAAATGTAAGATTGCTTAATGATTACAGATAATAGGTAACCGTGCCTCTACGAGACGTGGCATTGAAGCTGTAGACGAAATAACATCATCATCAATATAGATACTTCATATTATCATAACATTAAGACAATTAATCACTTAAATGATTAATCATCTGACGTAGATGAAGTTTGTATTTCGTTTTTATGGAAACAACGGATTAAAATAATAATTGGTTGCACTAAACATTACTAGTTAAAGGACAATTCCCTTGCTTCTGTAATGAATTTACGTGTTAACCAAGGCTAAGATTAAACACGTTTGGCTAAATTACCATTAGTTTGGTGTCTATGTCCTGGGTTAGAATGTCAAACAGTATGGTCAGGATTCCTGCAATCAGATAAACCATACGTGTAACATACCCCTGTATGTATAGCATGAGCGTGTTTTAGGAGAGATATGCATGATTACAAAACGATATTCTTATTAACTTTAGGATAATGTCTTATTTTTAATATTTGTTTGAAGTGTTTTATTCTTTCTAACAAAACAAAACGCCACTGACTCCAAAACAAAATTATACGTATGTTGAACTCAAAACGAATCATTTTCTTTCATTTGAAATGCATACCAGGAAGGAAGATATAATAGTAGAGGTCTAAAATACCGAATATCAGCAGGAAGGTAATTTTGGTAATTTATACAGTGACAATATTGGGTTTACTATTGACGGTAGCTTACTGTTTTCCAGGAAAATTTCGATGCAGTTTAATTTTCGCCTTTTTCGTCCTCCGTAGCAAGAGCGAGTTTGTCATTACAATGAATATAAATAAACAACATAGGATACATATTAATTAAATGTGAAGGGCGAAATTCTTATTGGGAGAGAATGTATTTTACCCGAGAAGGGCGAAAGTTTGACTGGGCGAAAATTCCCCGGTATACATTATGACTTCTCGCCGCCAAATTACCGTTACTAATTAAGATGTTTTGATTCATTGGATGTGGTTCATCTGGCGTCATGGGAAGGTGACAGAATCTGAAATCAACAAGATTAAAATGCCACAGGACGTGCATTTACAAACAGAATGATATCAAACAGTATGTAACCGTGTCTTGAGCAGACATTTCAATACGGAAAAGAATCTAGTACGGCGCTACAAAAGATTCGCGCGCTAAGAACAAGGAGTGAAGTGATGTCAAACATTATGCAACTACATAGAAAATAGAATTAAGTACTCAGCTATGAAATAATTTTGAGACCTACATGATCCCGATACTTTTATCAGATAGTCTTTCGTTTGACAACGTACTCTCCGAGGTCATCCAATATCGTTTCCATCAGTTTTTTCTGTTGTTCGTCAAGCTTTGCCTTTGCCAGCCGCCTCAGGATCGGCATACTCTTCAGCACTTCCCGATGGACTCTCGCCGAATCTTGAGTCAGTAAGATCTAGGAAGGAAGGTTTATAAATTAACATTCTTCACAACCAGGTAATAAATGTCGATCAAGTTACTAAAGAAGAGGTCATGCCATGTTAAGTTTAAACTAGATACGAGATATTGATTTTAATTACACTTAAATTGAATGCGCGTTAATATAAATTAAATCCCTTTCTTAAATCAACATGAAAATACATCGTACCCTAAACAACTCACAACTTATCTAATCACAGAAGTTTGCTACATAGTACAAACTTAAAGAAGCGGTCAACATGTACCTGAGCTTTCTTGGACAGCCGGAACACGTTGTCCTTGGATGAGTACACTTTGTTGAGAATACTGAGGGATTTTGTTATCATCTTGTTGTATTTGTACCTTGATAAATCCTGGGGGGAAAAAGAGAGAAATTCGAGCGTTAACTCTGTATTCGGCTGAGAAAGCAGAATTATTCGTTATGTGAAAATAACAATACAAACAAATAATACGTCGCCAATAAAAATATGTTTCTATATTTTACCAAAGCGGGAACCTTGTGCCCATTTATTGATAAAATAATGGTTCTTTTTATTATCAGACTAAGCGTTGTTCATTTTGATAGTGTAGCATTTTTCTGCTTTCTTACACGTTCGTCCTTTCCCATTTTAATGACATAACTTATCAAAGCTGGTTGCACTCAAGTATGTGCAGTTTTTCACTACAAAAACCGTGATCATACTAGATTGCCAGCATACTTTATACCGAGAAATGTTCGCCCAGTCAAACTTTCGCCCTTCGCCAGAATGATCCATATTCTCCCAGTGTTAATTTCGCCTTCAAATTTAATTAAAATGCATATTATGTTGTTTACTTATGTTTCCTGTAATTATAATTCGCCCTCATCATGGCAGGCGAAAAAGTCGGAAATTAAACTGCAGCGAAATACCCGGTATAAAACATTTACTTACTGTTAATACACGTGTGAGAGTTTCCACGTCAAATATGGCCGCTTTGGTGAACATTTCTCGCAGGTCCTTTATTATCCTTTTCTGTAATTTGAGTGCTTTTCTATAAAACAAAACAAGAAAGATTGGTGCAAACCAGTCAGATGATAGAAAACGATTCGTCACAGATTATACAAGAATTAAGCTGACATTGTTGCATAAGCTGTTCCTGGGCTGTTTCAAGTATCAGTATTATCTGTAAAGATGTGTCCTGTTGACCAATATATCACTAAGCCAGAGTTTTTGAACGGTAATGCTTCAATCTACGTTGAAATCATTTTTTGCATTCGTCACCATTGCCAGCTGTACTGTTAAAAGACTTGTGTGACGGGCCTTTGAACGTTGGAGATAAACATAAATAATTGCATGTGTTTTGACGGAACACATTAATAGGGGCAATGTATGATGCATGACACGCCTAGATTCTAAACAAAACACATTATTTCAGAATTGTTTTCCCGGT
The DNA here is from genome assembly GCF_002113885.1 of Mizuhopecten yessoensis. NCBI lineage: Eukaryota > Metazoa > Mollusca > Bivalvia > Pectinida > Pectinidae > Mizuhopecten > Mizuhopecten yessoensis. The sequence continues at coordinate 313,101 of NW_018480033.1, read as the reverse complement.
TTTTTTGTGTGTGTTTCCTCACAATCCCATTAGATTTGATTTCATTTGGAATTTTTTTCACTTAAATATGGAAGAGTTTGTATTTGAGTATAGACGTTCCGTTATAGTTATGTTTTCCTTTTCATAAAAGTTATGGTATAGCCGTGATCAAATCCCATATACGTTATTAGAGGTCATAAATAATGTATGATTCATAGTTTAACTTACTTGCTCTGGTCGTGCGGATCAAAATCATCAAACAGCATGGATACCAACACATTTTGTGACTTCTTAAGTCCACAGCACTTCTCCGCTGTTTTGAATTTTGACACAAAACTCTACAAAAACACGATATTTTATGTAATTTTATTTTCATGAAACATTAACCTAATTATCTGTTTTTAACTAAATCGTGCGGAGTATTACTGTTTAATGTCCCTAACGTTGGTTTTAAATGATGACAGCGTACGTGTCTTATTAAACCTATGTTCTTCATCCGACTGTAACGATATCTCAAAACATGATTTACCTGTATTTCCAGGTATGGTTGGTAAACTGTACATTTTCTACAAAATGCGACTATGAATTAAGATGCAAGTTTCTAAATAAGGACAGTTTCTTGTCATTTATATAACACAACTTACCTGGAGTCTTGAATTTCTTTGGTAGAGAAGTAGAAGATCTAGTACCTCTAATACCCTAAAACAATGTTAATATAACACTCTCATACAATGCAACTGGGGTAATATTCGGAGTTTGGATAAACAATGTTGTTCAAATCTGATAGAAAATATATTCAGTCATTGTGTCGTAAATAGGTTATGATTGTCACGTTAATACCGTCCGTTTGTACATGTGTCAGTCCATTAGCATATGTGTCAACACATTAGTTCTCAACGCCATGAGTATATGTATGCTTCTTACAAAAACAGCATTAATAGTACTTACATCAAAAGTCCTTATTATCTGAAGACTTCTTTTCCAATTGCTATAAATATTGGGAAAATGATCGTTCACTTACTGAAATTTCGCATTGACTATAGCTTCTGTCTGTGGATTTGGCAAAAGCCGCTCTACCGTTTGAAACTGGTGGACTAGTTTCATAGCATCCTTAGAGAACCCTGCAAATCAAACGATACCTTCAAACTACGTATCTCCTACAAAATGTGTAATACCATGCAAAGACATTCCAGAGCCCTACAAATTACAAAAAAACTGCAAAATAACTACGTGCCACTTAGAAAATATGTTATACCACGCGAAGTCGTTCTTAAAGAAACCTGCATTAAGACACCGAGTCATCCTTAGAGAACCCTGCAATATCACGTCACTTAGGGAAAAGAATATGATTTACCTATTAAGCTTTTGTACTTACCTGTGTTATGAGACAAATTTTCAACTGTCAATTGACAAATTATACGCGTAGGTTAGTTACCCTTTTCCCTGTCTTTCTTGAATGGGAAGTCGTGTCGTCCGTCCAGTAGGTTTAACATGGGAGGTAAAAGTTGTTCCACATCCTCTGCGTCTAGGTAATACCCGAACTTCACTAGGTGGTACAGCAGTCGTAACACCTTCAAAAGGAAACTTACACTTCAAACACACAAAGCCACTTTAAACGTGTCTTTATAAAACATAATTGAAATTTTGCCTATTGTTAACTTTAAAAAAAATCATTACTGACTGGTGACGAATTTTAAGTGTTCTTTTGTAAGTTTTTCCGTTGTTCACATTTCCCCTTGTTCTGTCGCTTTTGAGCTCGAGTAATGATTTTGTTGGCATTATGGAATTCTCTTGTTGTTTTTTTGTTGAATAGAAATAAATGATCAAATATATTCATAATTGCTTTAAGCATAATTACAATAACCATTGAATATGAAACGTCTTTGTCTTTAAAATGAAATTAAAAGGAATGACCAAGACTTTGTTAAAGCTATGCCGTTTATACATCAGCGCCATACAGAGGTTAGAGCTTTTAATGTCAGTGAGAAACATATTTCAATACACCACAATCAAATAATTCTAATATTATTCTAACTTGTTGTTTTTGAATAATTAATTCCAATTCGGTGTATGGTGGTCGGTAATTCTATTTAGTTGTAATTCATTTTGACTTTGATACACGATATACAAACCTGTTCAATAAGCATGTTATGTCCAATATCATCAGCAAACATGCATTTGTTTTCCTGTAGAAATTCCGCAATCCAGTCCCTTAGAACAGGAAAAATAGCTACCAATTCTTTGACCACCTGTTTAATTAGATTAGCAAACAACTTTAATATGATAGTTTTCACATATCATCCTATATTTTAACAGGTATTCGTTCCTTTCTTTTTCCTAATAAACGCTGGACTTATAAGGTTTCCAAATTCTGCCGTGAGTGATCAATACAATTTTCCAAAACAGTGAAAGAATTACAGAGAAGTCCAAACCAGGGACGTGATATTTTCGATTGTCGTGCCCGAGTCTTGACTTAAGCCGTTGGTAAGTTTGTAAAGCATTTTATCCAGAGGATTGATGTCATCTGGCATACCTCAATGTGACAATCAACATTTGTAATTTGTTTTTATCCTGATTTGAGCATTATCCCTCCTGTGGAAAGCTTAATGAGATGTTATATCGTTCATAATCGTATTGATTCTTTCTACGCTGTACCTGTCATACCCTAGGTGGTGACAGAAAATAACCTTTATTAGGTCAAACGGGAGACAAACCTGTGAATGGTGGAGAAATTATCTGTCAACCCAAATGGTTCAAAAAGCAAGATGCGCTCGTGACGTCACATTGAACAATACAATAACGTCACTCATATTTTGAAAAAAAAATGCCATACTATAGCAGGGCATGATGGCCTCGCTACGTCTAGCAAAGTTCTGCCCAATTCCTTATACGTTAATAACAATTGCTTAAATTAAACTAAACGTACGAAGTCTCCTTGGCTCTTTTCTTCATCCTTGGAGCCCACATACTCGTACACAAAGCAGATGTTTGGATGGTCCAGTACAGAGTAATTGTTTCCAACGTCCACAAACAGACCTTGAGATTAAACAATAAGTATTAATCACAGACATCTAATAACAACATAATAGTAGCGATATTAGGAGGAAATAGATAATGATATTGAAAGTCAAAAACAGGAGTACATGCAACTTTGATGCAAATATCGAGTGTCCAGAAATTTATAATACTGATAGTTCAAATTTGGTTTTAAGTATAAAGACTTATAAACTACCTGGTCATTACTCATATAAAAGTGTGTACGCCATTATAAAAAGGGAGCATATGTTATCTGTAAAAGTAAACACAAGCAAGAGTGTGTTGATGTAGAGTTTAAGTTCTTACTTGTGCAGAGATCGCAGTATTTGGCGCGAATGGCGTCGGGGAGGATGTCTGACCTCAGGGATAGAAAAGTCTCTTCCCACGTCAGGTACCGTAACTCCTTGGTGATCATGTTGATGGAGTAATCGTTCCTACCCTGTAACATTTATAGACCAATCATATAGAAATACAACAGCGTTCTGCTAAATATCAAATTATATAAAACGGTTGGTTTTTTTTTGCATAAAATATATTGAAAACTGTAAAATATTCTCCTACATAAATATAAACTTTACTTAAAGAAGCCTATTGATAACATGTATAATTCATATCGATAAGATTGCTCTCCTACAAGTGATTTGAAGGCAGATATTGTGATCATAATTAAATTTTGCTATCAATAATTCAAATGGTTTCGACAATTATACCATTATGGTTATCTCCTGTATATTTATTTCTGATATAAGGGCTGCAATACTTTTCTGTATGAGCCGCAGACTCCTTTGTTAAGGTCCTGATGACAAAAAAGTACTAATACTTAAGTGACATCCGGCCTTGGACATGTCTAGTTGGAGTATGACGTCATATATACATACAGGCAACATAATCATGTGCATAAATATGACGTCACTCTTACAAAACATAGGACCATATGCATATCAAGGTGGTGTATGACGTCATACGTAAATGCATGACAGATGACCTGCACAGGTTCAATTGTTGTATGCCACCATACATACCTTCATACACACGTACATGTAGTGTATGACGTCACACATACTTACGTGACACAGAGCCTTGTAAAGGTCAAGTTGATGTATTAGGAAATCGTGCTTGTCTTTGTCGTAATCTTCAGACTTCGGCTACAATTATATAAGATCATGCTATATATATATAAATATCACATGTATAACTCTAATTACTTATACAAATACATGAAGGCTGAACGCGGATTCGAATAGTATGCAATTAGATCATAAAAGTTGAAAAAGTGTTCAAAGACAAAATGCAATACGTACGTCAACGAATGTGTGTAGCGAGTCCCAAGTTTTGCCGCCGTTGGTTGTGATGTAGAGGATGTTTGGCTGTCTGTTGATGTCTTGTCCTCGACCGGTCAAATATATCCCTCTTCCCTGAAGTTATATAAAACATTAAACACTTTTCACAACTGTGTGACATTGCAACTATATGACCCAACTTAACACATGTAGCATATATATCACCTACGAATGTTATCATCCAATTGTTAAAATGATCCTTATTATGACGTTAAGTGTAACATTGGATACCACTGACTATATGGCTGTTCTATTAATTAAACAAGCACCTACCATACACTCGTATTTGAATGACAATTTCAAAATGAAGAACTAACGCACTTCATTAAAGTTAGTATTTTCATTTGGCAATCACACTGGCTGTGAGTGACAACTGAAATCTGTTTAATTCGTAAATAAAACACTTCATCGTTAGTAAAATAAGTTATATAAAACAGTCAGACAAGGTTAACATCTAAGTCAGGCAAATGACGAATTTCTTACCTGTTCTTCTTGCATCCATCGCTGTACGATGTATGATTGGTTGTTTGGGATAGCTACGTCATCACATACGCACAACACGTGCATCAGGTCCAGAAAACGGTAATTCTGTAGAAAAAGCATTTGAATAATATTAACGGTATACATCTGATTAGAAATACAACAGAACAGCATTTTAAGGTTCAAGTATTTTTGCTTGTAGTTATCAATTCCACTCATGAATTATCATGCGGCAAATACTATCATAAATATCATGTACATGAAACACTAAACAAGAAGTCGACAATTCTCTTGTGTATTTATTTCACCTAGTTTGTACCTGGGTTTTCTGTAGAAGGCCGACGAATTCGTTGATTTGTTCGTGTGTGATTCTGTCCACGATCTTCCTCTTGTCACGTATTAGTTCCACTATCATCTGGGCCACGTTAAGGCCTATACCTCCCTGTAATGTTTGTCATCAGCATGTAGATATTTCATAAATAAATGTACAACTACTGTTTCTAAAATATGTTCACCCTTATAACACCCTGCAAGAGAGGTCAACAGTGTGTAGACATGTGTACGTTAATTCATAATGGGTTTTTTTTGAGACCGCATTCACACAACCAACCTTGCCTCTCCTTCCAATTTTTCGTTATTCCAATTAATTTTTTATCAATATACATGTTCGTAAAGCAAAGTATTCCATTTACAAAGTGTTCTTAACTATATAATAAAGTGTTGCTGATTAACTACCAACGTTGAATATCCCTTGCACATAAGCAGACTTATTATCATCGGTATAATCATACTCAATATTCGCATATACAAACCCTTGGAGCATTGTATAAAGCAATATACCTTTTGTGTGAACTGTGTTTGGAAGAACTCGATATATTTGGCGAAATAGAGTGCGTTTTTCCTGCTCTTGCCAATCATGTAAGTATAGAGGATCTCGTAGGCCTCTTTGAACACTTGGATCATGTTCTGCTCGTCAGCTGTGCCGTCCAAAGGACACTTTAAGATCTTCACCAGCAGGTCAATAACCTACAACACGCATGTCAACATAAATCGTAGGTTATCATTCCATGTTTATATAACAAAGATGTTAAAATATATCAATAAAATCATATTTTGATTGTTGTGATTTACAAGACAATGTCATGATCTAAACAGCACAATTTTTTATCTCTATTTATTTTTGTCCTGCCAAAAGAGGGAGAATTTAACACAGGAGAAGCCATAACATATCATGAGTTAACAGTGATAGGCACTCAGTATTTAAACTGTGTATACATCTATATGATAAAAATCTTCCGTAAGCTAGAACATGGAAATAATATGTTTTATAGCCATTATTTTAAATTAAACGATCCAAATGAATATCTAATTACTCACTATAAAAGTGATAAATGCAAAGTTATAGAATATCATATATTAGATTATCAAAGCATATTATATCACAAGATCATCTATCCGTGTACCAGTATAAAAAAAACCAAGACAATCACAAATACTTAGCTGCTCCGTACTTACACGCAGATTTCTCATTAACTTTTGTCTGTTTTTACTTGGGAGTGTTTTTACAATCATGAATTTCCGTATCCCCTCCATTGCCTGTGAACAAAAAACAATTCCAATCTGATCTAATAGTCGTCTTACTAATATATCAGCCGTACAAATCTACAGATGTTTCTTCATACATATTTCTTTTGAACTTCTCTAACTTTCATTTTTGATCTAAAAATAACGATTTTCTAAGTTAATGGCCGGTATTTATCCTTGATGATGTCAAGCTAGAACAGACAGGTTTCATAGAAGCCAAACATTATGCAACATTTAGTCACATCCATCACTGTTGCAGTGACGTGAGCAGACAGGTATTTCACCATCCTATCCAAGACTACTGTTCAAACTGTATAATGTAGGCTACAGATCGTCGTTATTTATTCACACTCACTGTTGAAATTCATATAATAATGGAGCGGATATTTTCGTATACTTATTTCGTCTTTGCGTATTACAGAGTTATCTGCTCTTGTCAACAGGTATTGATTGTTACGTCATTGGTTTGTGTGAGAAAATTACGTCGTTTTTCAAAAATTGATGACGTTACTCTCACAAACCAATGACGTAACAAGCGTTAACGAAAAGACGGAATAGTGGCTTATATTACAGTGTGGGAGCGTATTTTTCAATCTTCGTCGCATACTTACTGTTAGTACAACATGAGTCCTTTTGGCATTAAGGAAATGTCTATCTTCTCTCTAGAAATTTGGAAAAAAATAGGTCATTAAATCAGAGTCATTCAAAAATGTGTGATACTGATTGTAAAATTCTCATATACAAGAAAGTTTGAAGTTAGATCAATAGATATTTGAATAATCCGCGCTTTTTCTTGGTGTCGGTATTTTTTATTTGTTGTGTCGGAAGAAGAGCTTAAGAACCTCATAGAAACTGTACCTATATATACAGTATTTAATATGGAACTGGACAAAGGAATGCTTAAGGAAACGACTAGAGGTAAAGTAGTTATTTTGGTTTTGTGTGAGGACTTTATAATTTCTATTTTTTAAATGTATCAATTACAGTATGGGTGTGGTTCCCGTGTCATCCTGATGAATTTACCAGACAGACAAGCATAGGATTTGGCTTATGATCTGGTTTGTTAGTGTCATGTGGTATAAAGTAGACGAAGTTAGATTGTCTGCAGTTTGCCGTACTCACGTCTTTGATAAGGTTGAGGAGGAATGGTACCATCCCACTAATGTAGTTAAACTCATCCTGATGGACCTGCTCCACAAACTGAATGGTGAAGGCGTCGTCATATTGACTCTCACCGCTCGCCGCCACCTGTACGGATGACGACACAAATACACTGTCAATGACGTCATAATACATATGTATACAATCAGTGACGTCATATTCATCTTACGACACGACAAATGAACATAATATTTCGGAACACAGTATTGATTAGGACGGGAGGTGGCAAAGAACAACATGTTATCTTATCACTTAAAATGAAAACAAACTTCTTTAGCTAGTATGTAACGATACTGTACAGTTTCAATTCATTTTATTATAATTTATATAAATATCTATTTATCGTCTCAAGTCAATTACTTAATAGTACAGCACAAACAACTGTGCAAACTAGATCAGTTTCTGATGAAGATCTAGAATATCCGGAATAAATTTGAATATCGTTCTGGAATATGTCATATTTTATCTTTCCTGCTTTTTTAAATGTCAATAATTCGTTTACTACAGTTATTTATATATAGGCATTAAAACATGAATATGAGATACAGTAGAATCAATAACAGCGTTCGTAGTTCCACGTGATTTACACGCCCAGACAAATTGTAGTCTGAACAAGTAGCTGAGTTATTAGGTCCCATAGCAGCGTGTCGCCATGTTTATTTGACGTAACTCCCCCGCGATGTGCCGCCGTAAACATCAGATTTATCGCCCATACTTTATAATGAATTTGTCAATATCATGATTAATCTTTGCTGTAACAATATAACATTAATCATTCCGTTCGCTCAGCAACGACTAATTTGTGTGCTGTGATTGTCTCGCAACTGGTAAGTTTCCCGTTCATCTATAAAAAAAAACACAATAACAATTCGATATCTGTAATGTCTGGTTAATATTCCAGTTTTACTACGGAAAATGTCTGGTTTTCTCTTAATTGTTTTTGCATGGTTAAAATGCAAATATATATTTTGTTTATTTTTTTAACCACTCAGCACATGTGTAGCGTTTCTTGTGACTTCATCTATTTTATTCCATAGTGAGGTACAAGTATATCGGCAAGAACTTTTGTTAAATGCAGTTCTGCATTTGGGGATATGTAATTTATTTGTAGTAAAGGAATGGGTTGCCCTGGTTAGAATCTGGCTAACGTAAGCTAATACATTTTCTTTTTAAAATCCTGGAGCCGCATCGTTGAGGATTCTTTAGGTTAATACACATATTTTAAAAGTAAAAAATCAATAATAGGCATCCAGTTCAGGCTCTTTAAAAGTGGGGATGTTGGTGTAAGAATATCTTTAACTTTGAAAAATCACTCTCGTAGCTCTTTTTTGAATTTGAAAACGTCTTTACTGTTGGTGACACACTTGTAGGGTTACTCCATACAGAAGAACATTACATAAAATGTGTTAAACAATAGTTTTATACACTTTCTTTGACATTGCTTGGGACATGAATACAAATAATTGAAATCAAAGTGAGTCTGTCCATGATCGCACCTCTCTGACTTGAGCAGAGTCCCACCGCAGTCCCCGTAAACTCTGGTCTTCACTGCTGTCCATGTTCCGGAACTTTTTACGAATATAGTCTTCATCTGGAAGTGCACAACATCATTAGTAGTTGGCAGGAATGCCATCACTAGATTGACACCGACATGCGGTCAACAAGCTAAGAATTGAAGGACCATCATGTGGTCATTTACAACAGGAAGTCTAAGATGTGGTCAACACAACAAAAAGACAAACATGGGGTCAATACAACAACATGACAAACATGGGGTCAGATCATAAGTTGATGATAGTGTTTAATGAGGATGATGACACCGACAATATGTCGCTAACGATGAGGATGACAATGGTGTGATGACGATGATGTAAGAGGAGGAGGGTGTATGATGATATTCATATATTATGGATGATGATGATGATGATGATGATGATGATGATTGATGATGATGATGATGATGATGATGATGATGATGATGATGATGATGAAATCAGATGAAGGATGATGACCTTGTTATTTTAAACGTGTAAATGTGAGAGAATGTGATAAATATGTAAAATACATTTGTGAAAAGAAAAAAACAATAAAAAAAACCAATAAAAAAACAATAAAAAATAAAACATGGGGTCAACACAACAAGAGGACGAACATGTAGACAACAAACCAGGAGTAACAAACAAGCATGTGGACAACTGAATAAGGGAACCAACATGTCAACACACCAGGATAACCAATATGCTACCAACGAACATGAGAATCTCGGTATTTCATCACATCAGGATAACTTACTTCTTATTCACTTACACCATCGTTATTTACGTGTAGAAGCATGCAAACTAATCAGCACAAGACAGAAGGCAATAAAAACGTACAACGAGTAGTACAATTTAACGCTAACAGTTACAATACTCGTGATGGAAATCTGAAGGCGGACATTATTCAAGGAGATGTAGGATGAACATTCAACAGTTTATCAGCTTATTTTATTCAGAGGAAGACGAACATCAGTTAAAAGTATTTGTACTACGGATATTTACCTTTTAGTGCGTGAAGCCAAAATCCGGTCAAAACATGTTCAATACGGCAATAACTCTCGAACCTGATCTCATCTCTCTCCTGTATGAAAGGAATTATTATATAGTTTATATCACAAAAACAATATATTAACGGTAACTGATAGGAATGTCAGCAAAACATTCCGATATGATTTGAATTTTAATGCTAAAAAACGTCCCTTGACCATATTTACGACATATCATAAACATAAGGTCACCTTCAATGCGTGTTTAAGGTCGAGAGGTATGTGTTGTCATCTCGTGACTTCTCGCCTATTCTCGTACATCACTAGTCGTATCTCGGGCTGTGTCGTCCTTGACGTGCAAGGTATATTTATGAAACAATATTAAATTCTCAAACAGATTCGGGCGCAAATTTGCTTCTGATTTTCGTAATTCTCGTTCAGAAAATGGAATTAATAAGTGGAAATTTGGATATATGGAACTAGATTAAATCAACAGAACTGTGCTATCGCAGATTGATGAATGTTTATGATGAAGTATATTTTGAGACCTTACGGAAGGGTCAGTTATGGAATCATCTCAGATATAAATGAAAAAATTCCATTCTAATCGATGGCGCCCCTGTAGAGTTTCGTCTGTACAGTATAGACGGCGTGTGTGACGTACTACGATTCAATGCTGATACATCACAGACGTCTATTGGATTATATCGCCATGTTTTGACTGAGCGAAAATTCCAAAAATATACAAATATGTCGATGGGTACGCTATCATTACTATATCTAACATACCCAGAACCAATTTATCAGTTTTGGGCCATGTTTCCGATACAATTGTATATAGACATATAACAAAATGTGTATTACTAACAGACAACCCATGATATAGGTTGAATTCAAACGAACTGTTTAATAAAAAGATTATTTTGACCTATTTTACAAAATTGTGTGTTCTGTTATATAAAACAAAGATATTATACATATTATTGACACTTGAATTCCATGCGATGCCATTGCTAGTCTGTGTATACCCTCTTAAACAATCAGAGGCCAGGGGAGACCATGAGAAGCTAACCATTTTATTGATGTGGTTAAACTAACAAATATAACCAACAAAAAAGGCTCCGTTCATTGCGAATGAGCACCTTGTAGATGGTATCGATTACTTCGCCATAAAGTCCCATTTAAACAAAGGCATGTGAACTTTGGAATGCAGTAACACAATAAAGGGGATAATTGAGGAAACGCACACTACTTAACGGACGTTTATTTTCTACTGATAAGCGAAGTTAGATTCTATCTTAAAAACTTATCTTGCCACATGACACATTACAGATACCAGTCCACTTACACTAATGACTGAGTAAAGGCGGAAAACTGTCCGAGGATCCTCACTCTCGTCAGTCAACGAGATTTCCTTTGTAGCATCAATGCACAGGTACTTTCGGGTTGTCATGTGACGCAGTCGGACCTGCTGTTCCCACCGCAGAATGTCGCCTAGGTGTCAAAGAAAATACAAAAAAAAAATACAACAGATTTCACACACGAGGACACAGCGAAAAGCAAACACCGCGGAGATGGGCCTAGGGCTGTAGAATCTCTTTGTACGAAACGTAACAAATACAGGTCATCAATGTTACACTCAGTGAAATAATGTCTAGATATAAAATTAGCAGACACTGATATACCACGGGTGTATAAACTGAAGACAGTTTTTAACACAACTTTAACAGCAAAACATTACCACATCGTTCAGAATCCCTATACAGGATTTTGTGATTTCTGCAATATATAAAAGACCTCTAAGTGGCAACTAGTCCATAATCCCTAGAAATACTAAGTCAGGAAACACACAAATAATATGTAGTAAGTCCATTTTACTGTGCTGCCGTTTGCCAAATTCATCCATTCAGGATTCATCAATGGGACTTGAGGTGTAATGTTTGAAAATTCATGATGAGATAATCCGAAATATAGAACAATTGCTACCGTTGTCTATTCGTTTAACTAATCCTGGCTACATCTTTATACTGTCCATCTAACACACGTTTCGTTAAAAAAAATCCGTTTTAGTCATGTATATAAAGTCTGTGTCGAAGAATGTTAAAACTTGATATAATTGCATCTTTCAGCAGTTTCTAAACAGTTGAGAGAACTCTTAGAAAATATTGATATTTTGTTAGTGTTATAGGGTGTCGTTTCCTTCCCATGTGATATATAGTGTGATCTAGTTAAAACGATAACTCTCGAAACCACGATTAATTCCGAACAAAAGGAATGACGTGTAGAGATTACATAAAACCTGGGCTTAAATATATATAGCACCTCTCATCTTCTGAGACCAAAGACATTTTGAGAACATTTTGGAATAAGATGTTACAGATGATACATCAAAACAGAAACTCAACGTTACGTTACCAAAAGCACGAAGCATTGTTTATACGGAAATGGCTTGTTACAGACAGCTATACTAGTATCTAGACGGCCTTGGTCACGATGTTAAGCAAAAATATTGAATCCATTTAGTCGTTAAACACAGTTCCTCCATATGTTTTTCGATTTGCATGCATCTTCTTCCCTACAGACTGAGAGTAAACTGATTTAGATTAAAGTTGAGAACTGAAATTTCATCCTCCATTATATATATTGTTTTTGTCCCGTAAAAACTGTATGCAAGGTCGCAATGTTGAAGGAGTCGGTATGTCAGCCATGAATCTTCCAAAATGATAAATCAACGCCCTAAAATATACGTTTGATGTACATCATATATGTAAAACCGTTATATAGTATAAGAAAGTTATATGTCATCAAAGGAAATGATCCCATCTATATAAATATCCGTTTACAATATCGGTACCAAAATAGGAACGTTTCTTGTTCGAAGGCCTTGGAATCTTTAAAATAGAGTAGGAGTCCAGTTATAAACTCTTTGATCCCTGAAACAGAGTCGATGGTGACAGGGAAAGTAAGGCATGCAATAGCACTGTAAACAAAATATCCTCCTAACAGTGATAGATAGAGAGTCTTGTTCTTTAAGGATCGGGGAATCGCCACGTCATTTCCGGTTTGTGTAGACTTGTTCGTTCTCCTTATCACTATGGTTATCTCTTTATGTGTTTGCTATAGCGGTAAACAGTTTACAAATTTATTGAATTGGATCTATACTACCACAACACAAACTGAGAAAATACGACTAACAATGAATATACAGCTTTACCTCTGTAATATTTTACTGACTTTCATCAATTTATATTGATTAACGGTTTCCACCATATATTTGCTATTCCAACACTTTGTCAAAATTGGTAGTGATATTTTTTTTCATAAAATTCTATCGTTGATCTAACATTCTCAAACTTTGGGCCTACCGTTGAGGATGCCACTTTCCGCCTCTATCTGCCAAAACGTGTTCCCGGAGGTTGGCGGTGACAGGGTACGAGGTTTGTGCTGGTCCATTACTCGGATCCGGAAGTGAACTGAACAAAAGAAGATATTCAATATCATTTCAGTAACTATGAAATCTCTTTTATATTGTTTACTTATGTAACAAAATTTGAATGAATAATATGGGAAGGACATTTATAATGACAGTATGTAGGGAGCTCATGTTAAAATAAAAAGATTTTATATAAAAAAACATACATTTCTGACTCATTTCCTAAATTTTGAACCCTAAAATGTGTCGACCTACCGTCCTCCGTAACCTCCTCGTCAAACAGACCCTCCGCCACGAGGTAGGCCTCTAACTCCTTGTGGAACAACCTGATCGCTGATCCTCCCTACATCACATAATGGTACACACAATCAACTATGACAACACTTAATTCATTCCGTTTAAACTGCATGGGCAACATGAATACCTACCTTTGCCAGTATATATATCGTACATTATTAATACAATGTAGAAATTACAAAGTTCAAGCCAGTGTTTGACACCTGCAAATGCAGGGACAATCCTGGAATTTGAGAGCATCGGGCTATTTTCAGCAATTTTAAGTCAATTTCATGAATAAGATTGGCCATTCTATGTAAAAATTAAAATAAATTTTGAGAGTCAGTTTCAGTTTTAAGGGGCCAATGGCTCTTCGCCCCCTCCAGTATTATCTCTGAAATGAATTCACTGTCTTGTAGTGACCGTTGATTGCAAGTTACTTTTGCTTTACATAAATTTAAGATTTTGCTACCTACCCTGACGTACGGGTCGTGTTCTGGGATCCCCTTGTGGAATCGCACCAAAGTAAATCCAGACCGCTCTACTCCAAGATTGACCTCTGACCTATGTCATAAGCAAAAAAAAAAAAAAATGAAATTAATCATTTTCTTGTTGTATGAGTTACTTCGCATGTCTGATTGCACATAGACCATATCCCAGCACGCGCCATGTTCGTCCGTCCGTTAGATCGGCACGGCACGCGTCTTATCCGGTTCAACACTTTAAAAACAATTGGTGTCACAGCTAACTATTTTTATATACTGTACGTGAATAAGTTCGATGTGTAGTGTATGACAGAAACGTTGTGATATGGGTTTTTTCCATATCCTACCCCATTTATGAATGAAACGTCGACCTATATCTGCCCTGGGGCCTTCGGCCACTCGAACAGTTATGGAGGTCTCGGCTTGATACGGCGTAGGAGATAAAAATTGCCTTATGGTAACGAGTAAGTACTGCTGTTGATAATCGTATAAATTGTATAAAATAAATAATTATTGGAAATGTCGTGTATCAGCTAATTTAAAACTAATTCATACACAGCAAGAATGAAGCTTTTGAAAAACGTGAGATCACTATATGCTTGTGTGGTAAATCAAGATGGCGTAATTAGCGTGGAAGAATGTACAAAGTATACGTACCCGTGTGTGATGTGGTCGATCTGGTAAGCACTGCTAGCGTGAAAGAAGTGACCAGGAGACTTAATACTTTCAAACACAATCTGGTCATAAATTTGAACCTTTAAAAAAAGAATATTCAAACATCAATACATATATATCACAACATAGCGTCAGCTTGCAGGTAAAGGGTGCGTGTTTGCTTATGCGATTTAGTAGTTCATTTTCTACGAGTTAACCATTCACAAGTTTAAACATACTTACACGTTTCCAGACACACCTTATCAGATAGCTTTAGATCAAATATCAAACGTACGTACCACTTCGCCCTCCGACTTGACTTTGTATTGAGGTAGAATACGAAACTGAGCGTTTTTAGCGTTGAAATCCTGCAGCATGATCTGTAAAGAAAACAACAAACATTTATCATTTGAAATTATTTGAAATTTATTGATATACCTTATCTACCTATTTTACAATGTAATAATTAAAATGTATTGATTATGTAATGTTTGGGTCGAAAAATATACAATGATACCTGGTGTCACATGAGCTGCAGCAACATTTACTCTTCCGGAGCACTTCACATTGCATCGAAACCTTTAGGAATATACATGTTTCTTTGCTTTTGACGTCTCCTCCGTTCTTTAAAATTCATTTTATGTTTATTTTATCTCATCACTTTGGTAGTTTTGTGTGATACCGCAACGGTATCATTTGAGTGTATTATTGACGCTGTGGTATCTTGTGTGTTGTATGACGCTATTGTGTTATTTGTGTGTATTGACGCTTGTGGTATTATATAAGGAATGATTTTTATTTTTTCAACATTTATGAGGTCATAACAACAATGGGTTTATGGACATATTGAATGAATCGCGTTAGCGATTCATGTAAAATATGTCCAAAACCCCATTGTTGTTATGACCTTATAAATGTTGAAAAAATAGATATCATTCCATATATTTACATTGACGAATCCTTTCAGTGGATCGATATAACACCGAATAAAACAAATAAACAGGGTTTGTTCCTGCTTATACACGGGTGGAACGCAGTGGCGAGAACAGTGTTTTTTCGCGGGGAAATGTGACACTATCGTGAGAGATCTTAGCAACCGTCAACAACAATAACACAACAAAATGTAGTTCCATATTCAATGTTTATTTGTAGCACAGGACACGTGAATACGTGGATATTTCACAAAGCACAGATCAATAATATTTTAAGATGTAAGAATTAAGCATCTAGGTCGGTCGTTCCGAGTGAGTAGTTTTTGTAGTGTATTACTACGCAGTGTGATCAGGTTACTATCATGTCCCACGTGCTGAGATTCTATGAACACCTGTGTTATGCATTTATGAATGTAATTTTTGTCAATGGGTCTAAGCATACAGAATGTAAATATTTGTGTGTATTGACGCTTGTGGTATCATTTGTGTGTATTGACGCTTGTGGTATTATGTGTGTTGTATGACGCTTTGGTATTATGTGTGTGTATTGACGCTTATGGTATTATTTGTGGTGTATTGACGCTTGTGGTATTATTTGTGGTGTATTGACGCCGAGGTAGTATTTGTGGTGTATTAACGCTGTGGTATTATTTGTGGTGTATTGACGATGATTTATTAATTGTGGTGTATTGACGCGGAGGTATTATTTGTGGTGTATTGACGATGATTTATTATTTGTGGTGTATTGACGCTGTGGAAATATTTGAGGTGTATTGACGATGTGGTAATATTTGTGGTGTTCTGACGTTGTGGTATTATTTGTGGTATATTGACGTTGTGGTATTATTTGTGGTGTATTGACGATGTGGTAATATTTGTGGTGTATTGACGTTGTGGTATTATTTGTGGTGTTCTGACGTCGTGGTATTATTTGTGGTGTACTGACCATGTGGTATTATTAGTGGTGTATTGACGCTGAGGTATTATTTGTGGTGTATTGACGCTGTAGTAATAATTGTGGTGTATTGACGTTGTGGTATTATTTGTGGTGTTCTGACGTCGTGGTATTATTAGTGGTTTATTGATGCTGTAGTAATATTTGTGGTGTATTGATGCTGTAGTATTATTTGTGCTGTATTGACGCTGAGGTATTATTTGTGCTGTATTGCCGCTGAGGTATTAATTGTGGTGTGTTGACGCTGAGGTATTAATTGTGGTGTATTGACGCTGAGGTATTAATTGTGGTGTATTGACGCTGTAGTATTATCTGTGGTGTATTGACGCCGTGGTGTTACTTTTCATGTATTGACGATGATTAATTAATTGTGGTGTATTGACGCTGTGGTATTATTTGTGGTGTATTGACGCTGAGGTATTATTTGTGGTGTATTGATACTGTGGTATTAATTGTGGTATATTGATGCTGTAGTATTATCTGTGGTGTGTTGACGCCGTGGTGTTACTTTTGGTGTATTGACGATGATTAATTAATTGTGGTGTATTGATGCTGTGGTATTATTTGTGGTGTATTAATACTGTGGTATTAATTGTGGTATATTGACACTGAGGTATTGTGGTGTATTGACGCTGAGGTATTATTTGTGGTGTATTGACGATGTGGTATTTTCTGTGGTGTATTGACGGTGTGGTATTATTTGTGGTGTATTGACGCCGAGGTAGTATTTGTGGTGTATGAACGCTGTGGTATTATTTGTGGTGTATTGACGATGATTTATTAATTGTGGTGTATTGACGCTGAGGTATTATTTGTGGTTTATTGACGATGATTTATTATTTGTGGTGTATTGACGCTGTGGTAATATTTGTGGTGTATTGACGATGTGGTAATATTTGTGGTGTATTGAAGTTGTGGTATTATTTGTGGTGTACTGACGTTGTGGTATTATTTGTGATATATTGACGCTGTGGTATTATTTGTGGTGTATTGACGATGTGGTAATATTTGTGGTGTATTGACGTTGTGGTATTATTTGTGGTGTTCTGACGTCGTGGTATTATTTGTGGTGTACTGACCATGTGGTATTATTAGTGGTATATTGATGCTGTAGTATTATCTGTGCTGTATTGACGCTGAGGTATTGATTGTGGTATATTGATGCTGTAGTATTATTTGTGGTGTGTTGACGCCGTGGTGTTACTTTTGGTGTATTGACGATGATTAATTAATTGTGGTGTATTGATGCTGTGGTATTATTTGTGGTGTATTGATACTGTGGTATTCATTGTGGTATATTGACACTGAGGTATTGTGGTGTATTGACGCTGAGGTATTATTTTTGGTGTATTGACGATGTGGTATTTTCTGTGGTGTATTGACGATGTGGTATTATTTTTGGTGTATTGACGTTGTGGTACACGTATTATTTGTGGTATATTCATGGTGTGGTATAATTTATGTATTGACGATGTGGTTTTATTTGTGGTGCATTGACGTTGTGGTACACGTATTATTTGTGGTATATTCATGGTGTGGTATCATTTATCTATTGGCCATGTGGTACTTTTTGTGGTGTATTGACGCTGTGGTACTATTTGTGGTGTATTTGCCATGTGGTAATATTTGTGGTGTATTAACACTGAAGTATTATTTGTGGTGTATTGACGCTGTGGTATTATTTGTGGTGTACTGACGTCGTGGTATTATTTGTAGTGAACTGACCATGTGGCATTATTTGTGGTGTACAGAGGCAGCAGTATACAGTAATATTTGTGGTCTATTGGCCATGTGGTACTATTTGTGGTGTATTGACACTGAAGTATTATTTGTGGTGTATTGACGCTGTGGTATTAGTTGTGGTGTACTGACCATGTGGTATTATTTGTGGTGTACAGAGGTAGCAGTGTACAGTAGAAATGGTTTGACCCTAAAAATTAAGGGCATGTCTCAGATAAACATGGATATTGAATTCAACCTGCACAACACACCTACATATATATACATATTTATAAACTACATTTTGATTTCAGTTTGTTTAGAAGACTGAATTGTTTTTCGAAAACTGTTTTCCCTAGATTTTGGACTTGTGAAAACCATGGTTACCACACTAAAAATACACCAAAATATGCAAAAAAAAATGATTAGTAGTTGTTTTCTTAAGACCTGTCTGATATTAAATATCGCCTACTCGGTAACAGAAATCCTCACGGTTTAGCATAGGTCATTCCGGTGGATTTTTTACAATATTTACACATGTGCTGAGTACAAAAATAGACTACATGAAAAGCTAGCTTTTGTTGTGCAGACACAGATTTGTAAATACCCAAAACTGTAGTCTCGAACCAAATTCGATTTATTTTTTTGAAAAATTATGAAGCCAACATAGTGCACTTTATCATGTATATGCCAATTTTAGTGCTGATTTTTTTTTTTTTTTGTATACATGTTATATTACAGGGGTTATTCATTGTATAAAAATATCCCCCATGGCCATCGTACGCTACTGTACACTGCTAGCTGACGCTGTGGTACTTTTTGTGGTGTATTCAGATGTGGTGTTATTTGTGGTGTATTTACGCTGAGGTAATATCTGTGGTACATTGACGCTGTGGTATTATTTGTGTCTTATTATTTGTGTGCATTTGACGCTGTGGTTGTGTTTGTGTGTATTGACGCTGTGGGATTGTTTGTGGTGTATTGTCGACGCTGAGGTTATATCTGTGATACATTGACACTGTGGTATTATTTGTGGTGTATTGAGATGTGGTATTATTTGTGGTGGATTGAGATGTGGTATTATTTGTGGTGTATTTAGATGTGATATTATTTGTGCTGTATTAACGCTGTGGTTATATCTCTGGTACATTGACGCTGTGGTATTATTTGTGGTGGATTGAGATGTGGTATTATTTGTGGTGTATTTAGATGTGATATTATTTGTGCTGTATTAACACTGAGGTTATATCTGTGGTACATTGACGCTGTGGTATTATTTGTGGTGTATGACGCTGTGGTATTATTTGTGCTGTATTAACGCTGTGGTTATATCTGTGGTACATTGACGCTGTGGTATTATTTGTGGTGGATTGAGATGTGGTATTATTTGTGGTGTATTTAGATGTGATATTATTTGTGCTGTATTAACACTGAGGTTATATCTGTGGTACATTGACGCTGTGGTATTATTTGTGGTATATGACGCTGTGGTATTATTTGTGGTGTATTGAGATGTGATATTATTTGTGCTGTATTAACGCTGAGGTTATATCTGAGGTACATTGACGCTGTGGTATTATTTGTAGGGTAACATCAATAGTGATTGGTTGTGTCGCGTGTTATCATTTCCATACGCCAGCAGGCAGTGTTCACTTAATTAAATGTGTTCGTTCCTGGCTTGTAACAGACGTTTCATGGCCTGTAAATGACGATCAGCTGTTAACTTACTAATGAAAAACAATTGCCTTCACACTCGAATTTTTTTATCTATTCAAAATGGAATAGAAATATGTGTTTCTCGACGCTTTCTGTGTAATCACCGAGTTGTTCTAGCTCCTTAACTTTAAGAGCAGTGAATTTGTATGATTTAATGCGCAGTCAATTTACAAATTCACGCACTTATTGCTAATCACACTTTACAGAGCAACATCAGATAATGCCGAAAGCGTGTTGCTAAACTTGAATGTTTAACATGCAGTCGATCTGTTTTAACATGCACCAGTTTAATGACACGTAAGAAGTGACGCGCTATGTACGCCATTATGCAAAGCTTCGATGGCATGCAAGTGCCATATACTTGGCAAATGCGGGATTTCACGCTAATTAACTCGATTTTATATAATTATATATAAGGGTGAATGTATTTATTGTACTATTGTCCTGTATTGTAGGTTTTCGAACAGTAAACAGAAGGGAAACAAACTAAACTTGTCCTTTTTTCATATCAGAGCAATCGGTGACAAATGGCGCCCAACATTGGCCCAGGGATATAACGCTACTAGGAGCGATGCTACCGGTTATTCACCTCATTACGTCATGTTTGGGTGGCACCCCAGATTGACGGTAGATGACCTTTTAGGTGCAAACAAACCGGATATGGGAGTAGCTGATCCGGTAGCATATATTAGAAAGTTAAAAACAAGGCTCTTTGATGCATTGCACGGTACCAATAAACTACCGTTCAATATTTATAAACTGGTGGTTGAGGATTATGAGAAGTTCTTTAAAATGTTATATGTGACGTTTCGATGACTAGTACGATATGTACACTGTCACCTTCATCAGACAAATGATCAATGAAGCGTATGCACACAAAGGTGTAAAATGTGTACGAGTTGTCCATAAAATCGATGTCGATTTCGGCTACGCTGGAAACGTATGGACAATAGAAATATGTACCGAAATGACTCAATTCAGCTATGCTTTGTTAACACTTGGTCATGGTGTTTGAGGATGTCTGTAAACACCGTTGACGGTATCACAGGGAACGTGTATATTGGTGACATTGTATAATCTATAAAGCGGCGTTATACCATAGGCATCAACAGACACAACATATTTCAAACCTAACAAAAGAAGTTGAATCATGGTTTACGTTTGAGAGAAAATCCTTTCAAAAGAATGAAAAACTTTGATTTACATATGGATATCAGCAGTCGGATCGTCTACAAGTAAACGGAAAGCAAAGAATCACGTCATACACTGTGGGTTTTTTTGTGTACAAATTGCATTAAAGTGATAGATTTTCTGTACAATTAGTGTCACACATAAAAATGACGTTTTTCCACAGATTTGTATATCGGTGCTGTGTTGTTAAGTGTACATACAGACTACAGTGTGGAGATATACAAGATAAAAGCCGTAAATCAGATCCGGAAGATTTCAAACAACAAAGAAATACGATGTGATTACGTCATTGGAGTGCGTAATATCTCATATTCTTTTTGTATTCTGTCATCTGTGAGGACGTCTTATCTTGTCAGGTGTCCTAAAAACGTAACAGTGTTGTCTAGATCAATACGTGCGGTGTTTGCACGTGTTGGCGCGTTCGATGACAGAGCGGTGTTCTAGGAGACGACTTTGTCTATGGTTTGGTGGTCTCATAAGAGATTACTCTATTTAAACTCTATGAACCGTTAGCCTAGGAGAATGATCGCCTGTAATGCAAATATTAAGCATTAACACATTTCAGTTAGGATTTAATATATATTCTTATTTGCTCTAATTGATGTTCTCAGTTGTTTTAGGAGGCGTCTTCCTTTTCTTTTTCGAATGTGAATGTTGTATATATATGATGTGATGTGACCGCTACTGCTGACGAAGAAGTCTCTGCCATGACTGCTGGCATCTATTCGATGACGGACCATTGACACAGCTCACACCAACAATTAAGAAAGATCTGTACAAGATCATCACAAACATCAACGGCATGTGAGCTGATTCCGCCTCCAACAGATCTACTGCAGCACTGTCTTGAAGTACTGTCTTGAAGTACTGTCTTCCTACATTACATCAACCATGAAAACGTCATTAGCTGAATAAAAGGTTTCATTGGGATTTTTATTTTCAAGAAAGCTTCAGGCGGAAATTGACACGGAGGGGTTAGAGGACCAACGTCCGGCGTGTATAAATATACCGTTTATATCTAAAAGCCATCATTGGTACGCTGGTGACACACCCAGTCTACAAGACTATAAAACAACATGACTGCTAAGACATCAGAAAGTCTGCAAATGTGTTAATTGGTTTGGTTTGGTTTAATTTTGTTTCAAGTCCTAATAACAGCTAAGGTCACTCAAGGACGTGCCTCCGTGTGTGTAGTGTAGGCGTGCTTGCTTGTGTGTATGTAGGAAACAGGGTATGTTGGTGTGCTTGCCTCCTTGTGATAGCGCCGATCTGATGCAGACTTTATAGTGCTATCTCACTGAAATGCTACTAGTAGCTAGCCGTCTGTAGAGGTCAAGAAAACTGAAGCATATGGTCTGATAACCCGTACTCGAGAGAGAGACCACATTACACCAGTGCTGTTTTATGATATCGCGGGTTCTATGGTATCGCGGTACTGGATGTTTACGATTTTTGCGACGCCGAGTGTGGTGGGTGTAAAAAAGTGTTTGCTTGATCTGTAAAATGAACAGATACTTGGGATAAAAACATTATAATGGTTTTGTCTTTATTGATAGGTTTGTTTGTGTAAATGTTCTTTGAACGTTAACTACCGCGATACCAGAAAACTCCAGGCTACCTGTATCATACTTGAAATATTATTATATGCTCTGTAAATGTAGAACGATTTTAAGTTTTGATAACAGGGAGCAATCTAAATGTTGTTTATTATCATGATTATTATTGAAAACGCCGTTTGCATGTGACATAGTATGGTTTCCGTTTGGAAATTCTGGAATCACTGCAAATTTACTTTCACATGGAGACAGATACGATTGTGATTCTAATCTATACCATTTTAGCACAATGAGAAACAGAAAATACTCAAAATAATATTTGAAAAGTATTTCACTACACATACGGAGGCACGTCCTTAAATGACCTTAGCTGTTATTAGGACTTTAAACAAATGGATTTCCTTTTACTTTCTCTAGGAATATTAAGGCGATTATGATTAATACAAAGCTTAGTGTTGAGGAGATTAAGAATGACGGTCGTCATTATTTCCTCCTTCACATGACGTATTGAAGTAGTGGGTGGAACTGGTTATACATCAACCGTGGAATTTCCTATATATTGGAGATTTGCCAACGCTTTTGTAGACGGAAACAGAGTCATTTCCATGGTAACACGAACATCGCCCTGATGACACAAGGCACCAGATGTAATATATATCGTTAACTGAATCTCATCAACGAAAAACTAATTGCTTCATGTCAAACATGTATTTGTTGTAATTTAATTTCCTACAACGTTGCAGTGAATTCCTATTGACAACCGAGATAAGAGTTGGCGATGCTGATTCCGCTACCGTTAGTCTTTCCCCAGTGCAGTAACTACAGGAGTTTTTTAATTAGTTACATGCCAAATATGGCGTTACTAACACGCCGGGACGTTTGCGCCTGTAACGCAGACCAGTGTAATTCCGAGGTGTGTTTTTTGTGTCTGCTCCCCTGTAATCATCGTGATGAGGTGGACTGCGGTGTGATGGAGCGGAACACTGGGACAAACAACTCTCGGAATTAACGGGACACAAATGGAGAGTGCCGTCTGCCCCCACACCGGAGTATTACAGATTACTGACCCAATGTCCTCTGGCCGAATGAAAATACTACCCTGGCCAAATAAGCATGCCGATAGCAGGAAAGCATCGATAGGGGATTAATTAAGGGGGCCTGCACTGTGATGTGACATTAACCAGCTGCCCGGGCCGGTCCCTGCACATGTAACGTTAGATTTCCCTGGGCGGGGCGTACACAACTCTACTCACCAGTCGGGTAGATACCACGTGTTCTGTGCTGCTGGGGCGGCTCTTGTAATTCAATTAGGGAGATATCATTATTTCGGTTTGAAACCTCAACCTGCGGGCGAAGTGTGTTCTAAGTCCAAATACATAACACGCAACACTCCGGTCGTACAAACACAGTAGTTTTTATTAGACTGTTCTCTCACTAATGGGGTTATGAATTCAATGTAGATGCGGATAATCAAATATAACGGTTTAGTTATTATAACACAAAATTTGTTTTGATCGTCAAATCTATAAATCATTGTGACGGTAATTAGCCATAGTACTGGTCGCCGGGACGATGCCCCGTGGGTAGGGGACACAGGATCGTTAACACGCGCTGTATAGCGGGTGTATAAAGCCACCACCTGTTAGCATGATTGCATACATATGATCGTGTGTGTATCAAAGGTATCGGTAAATCATTTGTAGGTATCAAAGACCTTGATAAATCATGTTATTATCAAAAACTAATAAATCACGAGTGAGTATTATAGGGATGCAGTAGCACCCGAGGTCGTTAAACTGGAGATCAGATATACGCTTGTATTGGTCCTGCTTGCTAGTGGGACCAGCCAGTCTAGGTTGCAATACCAATGCCGTGTCTGGGTCGTCTCTGGAAGAACTGGTTCACACGAAAACGGCTCCGTGTATCGTGACGATTGATAGGTTGCATAGAGCTCGTGTTCATACCAAACACGACTTTGCATACTGGTGATGCTAGTGTTACTAAGGACGATGTCCCGAACCAAATTATTAGATGACAGACTCATAAGCTAAAGATATGCTTCTTCAGAGCCGAACGGCTCATAATACTAATAACTCGAGGTTAGTATATACCGCTTTATCATAACCTAGTTCGTAGGTCGTCTCAAAGCGGTTCACAAATTAATATCCGTGGTTGTAGGGCCTTTGCAACCAGCCAATATCCTTCTCATGATGCCGATGCTGCCATTTCGGCTCTCACATAATTCAATAATTCTAGCTCTGCCCAACCACGTACTCATTTACCGCTGAGTAGACTGGAACAAGCGGTAACTTGCTCAAATATGTAACACAGTGCGTGAGTCGAACCCGCCACCCTTCGGTCACGAGCCCGACGTCCTACCACTAGACTACCGTGCCTCATTACTGTACAGATAAAAAACACACTTACCACCATGTTGTTTTTGTCAGTTTGGCTGGTCTGTGAGGTACACATGTGGATGTATTTATTGGTCAAGGCGTGCTTCAACTAAAACAGGAAAAGGGTATTAAGGTACACAAGTGGTCAGCTTAAAGTGAAAATGATACAGAGTAATATGTGTTGTCAGCTAAACCAGGAAAGGGTTTAACAGGATAAGGTAAACAGCGCAAAGAAACGAGAGTTATCGCAGAATCCTAGAGCGATGTTCGACAAGAAAACAATATGAACGTTTGTACAGTTAGGAAGCAAACGGTGCATTGGTTACCACTATCTGACGTACCACTGTCAAACACAATCATAAAATTCTACCATGCAGAAACATTTTTTCTGTCTTTTATGGTAATAAACTCGCTAACAATTAAAATTGATTATACATCGTAATGAGAATGTAATTGAAAACAAAAATACTAAAGCTAATTGTTATCATATTGCCTATTTCATCACGTATTCCGTTTGTCTGTGATGCCTTCGCAATGCTTTGTATACGTACACACGTATACGTACTAACACGTGACAATTTATTGGGGTTTTTTAACGTTCATGTGAAAACTACCATTACGTGACAGAATTTATTTGTTTTTTACACGTACATGTGAAAACGTACTATTACGTGACACAATTCATTCGTCTTTTAACACGTAGATTTGTTTATTTATCATCACATGAAAGGATTCATTAGTGTTTAATACGTGCACTTGTACACTTACTATGTGAAATAATTCATTGTTTTTCTACATGTATTTCGTATTTCTTTAATCATTAACGAAAACCTCATTCTGATTTCATTCTTAATAAAGCTACACAAAAACTTGTGACGCGCGGGAAACTGCCGACTAAATTAGACGCCGAGACGCCTCGAGGGAACATGATCAATGGGCGGTCTATCCATTAAGGCTGAATCTAAATCTTCCACGACAATCATTGCGAAATAAAACGCTTAATAAGCGCTCTCCGAGGAACTCTGAGACGGGATTTACAAATCCCCACAAATAGATCATCCTATCGCGAGATTTGCCGAGACGTCACGTAATGACTGTTAACGAGTACCCCAGTAATTAATTTATTTTGAATCTGCATAAGATTTGACACGAATGCGCCCCGAGTCTGATCAAGACCAGCACGAACGCACCCCAAGGACCGAAGAGAGAGAGAGAGAGAGCAATACGAACTCACATGAAACAACAAAGTTGTCCGATATTACCAATTCGTTCAAAGAGAATTGCAAAGGTTTTATTCAATATTAAAATTGCGCACACATTTAATACAAACAGAAGATTCAAATTATTCAGCGAAGTTCAGCAAAAGATAACTTAACCGTCTCATCTTTGAGAAAACTCGACAATACTAAATTCCCTTTTTAACAAAAACTGTCGTATAGTTGAATTGATTGTTTCTTCATAATAAGTTTATTGAAATCGCGTATCATTTTATTCCTATATTATGCGTTTTTAACATCGTCGTTTTAGTCTTAGCAAGATAAACATCTGAAATAGCCGCAATGTGTCTAGCTGAGGGCTAAAATCTATCTTGTTCCCTTAAGTGCCACTTTCCCTGATGCTTTTAGTATGACGTGGTATGGATATTTTTCATTATAGTTTGTAGGTGACTATTTAACAAAGTAAGAGCAGAATATTCTGCTGGTGATACCTCGTGGACAACGAGATTTCGTTTTGTGACGTGATCACGTGACGTCTCGATAACACTGTCAGTAAGTTTCTATAAGTGAGTTACCCGCCTTGTCTGGCAACGTTGACGTCATATTTCGGTGTGAGATATTAGATTTTGTCCTCGGTACGACCCATTAAAATGCTAGCTCACCCTAACAGGGTCTGGCGTTTGTCACCTGACTTTTTTCTTGGCTCACCCTAACAAGGTCTGGCGTTTGTTACATGATCTCATGCGAGCTACAGTTATATATTGTTAACGTTTTATTATTTTATAATAGTAACAGATTTTATATATGACGATCAATGTGAATTCAGCAATTAATCCCTTTCCTTTACCAACTATAAATCCATCCATGTAATACCTCTCTTTCCTAAGCCCGATATATGGTGAATCTTTTCGGAGCTCTCTGTATTTTTCGTTAGACCCACCTGTACGATGTCGCCGTACCGGACTCTCTTGCCCATCTGACGTTTCTGTTCCGCTGCATTATCCGCATTCTCGGCGTCTGCTGCAAACTGTCATACAAACATCTGATCAAAACCTGTGCACGTTAATCTTAAAATCCACAGTATTTGTTTTTATATATTATTTAAATATTTCATGGATCAGTCAAATACTATTAAGCAGCAAAATATAAATATTTATCGCAGTTCTTTATTCTTGATTTAATTGTTTTGTGGTCAAAATAAATAAAGAAGCAATAATATACATGTCTATTTATTATATTTTCTATTTACTTATAATATGTTTACGTTCATAGCAGATTTTATTAATTATGCTATATATAATTTACTCCGATCCATTTTTTATATACATGTATATCATCTCTTCTTCAGCGTGCACACCGGTTTCTAGAGTGGAAATAAAATAAAGAAATCCCGAAACAACCAACTTTAAAAAAATCATCAGCAACCACACCAACATGACATTAAACACTTTAACGTAAACATCAACAATAATACTAACAAAACAATAACTAAAATATCAACAACAGCCCTACCACCACTACCGCCAACACAAATACATACATGTATGTTGATATCAAAAACGATGCTGAAGCTATAACACATCAATAGTATATACAACAATACAATAGCATAACACCGAGAATGACACTCCCGCCCACCTTGGCCTGAGCAAGCAATCCCTTGTCCTCTGTCAGGTCTGTCGTTGACGCGGCCTGGTTCACCCATTTCCGGTACTTCTTGTTTAATTTGTATCGGTTTTGAATACCAATTTCGAAGACGACAGCTACAAACAATTCAAAGTAATGTATTAAATGATTAAACAATAGAAAATGTGAACTATATAGATAAAACTGTAGCCACAGAAGACATTTAACTTGAATAATTTGCCTTTAAGATCTTTTTATAAGGATTAAGCAGAAACATGTAATTATGGAACACGAGGTTACTGAGTGCGATAACGTGATACACACGTATCGACACGAACTTAGTGTACCTTGCATAACCACGTTAAGGTGGGAAAAGGTTTTATTACATAATTTCAATATTTGTTTCATCAGTTCAGAAGGGAGAAGCTCACTTGTCTTTCGTCGACCGTCACGGAAGTATCGTGGGCGTAGGAACTTAACTTTCGAAATTGGGTAAAGGTTGGACATACCTTGATGGTTGGGACTTAGAGAGTTGGTGACTTTGGTCGTAACTAGAAAGCTGGAGCAAGCATGGACGTACCTAGAGCTTTTGAGAGTTTGTGGACGTACTTTGGGGGTATAGGTAAGCATGGACGTACCTAGAGGTTTTGAGAGTTTGTGGACGTACTTTGAGGGTATAGGTAAGCATGGATTTACCTAGGGCTTTTGAGAGTTTGTGGACGTACTTTGAGGGTAAAGGTAAGCATGGACGTACTTTAAGGGTTTAGGTAAGCATTGACGTACCTAAAGCTTTTGAGCGTTTGTGGACGTACTTTGAGGGTATAGGTAAACATGGACGTACCTAAAGCTTTTGAGAGTTTGGGGACGTACTTTGAGGGTATAGGTAAGCATGGATTTACCTAGGGCTTTTGAGAGTTTGTGGACGTACTTTGAGGGATGGGTAAGCATTGACGTACCTAGAGCTTTTGAGAGTTTTGACGTACTTTGAGGGTATAGGTAAGCATGGATTTACCTAGGGCTTTTGAGAGTTTGTGGACGTACTTTGAGGGTATTGGTAAGCATGGACGTGCCTAGAGATTTTGAGAGTGTGGACGTACTTTGAGGGTATAGGTAAGCATTGATTTACCTAGGGCTTTTGAGAGTTTGTGGACGTACTTTGAGGGATGGGTAAGCATTGACGTACCTAGAGCTTTTGAGAGTTTTGACGTACTTTGAGGGTATAGGTAAGCATGGATGTACCTAGAGCTTTTGAGAGTTTGGACGTACTTTAAGGGTTTAGGTAAGCATTGACGTACCTAAAGCTTATGAGAGTTTGTGGACGTACTTTGAGGGTATATGTAAGCATGGACGTGCCTAGAGATTTTGAGAGTGTGGACGTACTTTGAGGGTATAGGTAAGCATTGATTTACCTAGGGCTTTTGAGAGTTTGTGGACGTACTTTGAGGGGATAGGTAAGCATGGATTTACCTAGAGCTTTTGAGAGTCTGTGGACGTACTTTGAGGGTTTAGGTAAGCATTGACGTACCTAGAGCTTTTGAGAGTTTTGACGTACTTTGAGGGTATAGGTAAGCATGGATTTACCTAGGGCTTTTGAGAGTTTGTGGACGTACTTTGAGGGATGGGTAAGCATTGACGTACCTAGAGCTTTTGAGAGTTTTGACGTACTTTGAGGGTATAGGTAAGCATGGACTTACCTAGAGCTTTTGAGAGTTTGGACGTACTTTGAGGGAATAGGTAAGCATGGACGTACCTAGAGCTTTTAAGAGTTTGTGGACGTACTTTGAGGGTATGGGTAATCATTGACGTACCTAGAGCTTTTGAGAGTTTGTGGACGTTCTTTGAGGGTATAGGTAAGCATACGGAAGTATCGTGGGCGTAGGAACTTAACTTTCGAAATTGGGTAAAGGTTGGACATACCTTGATGGTTGGGACTTAGAGAGTTGGTGACTTTGGTCATAACTAGAAAGCTGGAGCAAGCATGGACGTACCTAGAGCCTTTGAGAGTTTGTGGACGTACTTTGGGGGTATAGGTAAGCATGGCCGTACCTAGAGGTTTTGAGAGTTTGTGGACGTACTTTGAGGGTAAAGGTAAGCATGGACGTACCTAGAGCTTTTGAGAGATTGTGGACGTACTTTGAGGGTATAGGTAAGCATGGATTTACCTAGAGCCTTTGAGAGTTTGTGGACGTACTTTGGGGGTATAGGTAAGCATGGACGTAACTAGAGGTTTTGAGAGTTTGTGGACGTACTTTGAGGGTATTGGTAAGCATGGATTTACCTAGAGCTTTTGAGGGTTTGTGGACGTACTTTGAGGGGATAGGTAAGCATGGACGTACCTAGAGCTTTTGAGAGTTTGGGGACGTACTTTGAGGGTATAGGTAAGCATGGATTTACCTAGGGCTTTTGAGAGTTTGTGGACGTACTTTGAGGTATGGGTAAGCATTGACGTACCTAGAGCTTCTGAGAGTTTGTGGACGTACTTTGAGGGTATATGTAAGCATGGACGTGCCTAGAGATTTTGAGAGTTTGTGGACGTACTTTGAATGTATAGGTAAGCATGGACGTACCTAGAGATTTTGAGAGTTTGTGGACGTACTTTGAGGGTAAAGGTGAGCATGGACGTACCTAGAGCTTTTGAGAGTTTGGGGGCGGTCTTTGAGGGTAGAGGTAAGCAGGGACGTACCTAGAGCTTTTGAGAGTTTGTGGACGTACTTTGAGGTATGGGTAAGCATTGACGTACCTAGAGCTTTTGAGAGTTTGTGGACGTACTTTGAGGGTATGGGTAAGCATTGACGTACCTAGAGCTTTTGAGAGTTTGGACGTACTTTGAGGGTATAGGTAAGCATGGATGTACCTAGAGCTTTTGAGAGTTTGGACGTACATTGAGGGTATAGGTAAGCATGGACGTATCTTCAGGGAGGGGCAACTTCTGACATCCCTTGAGAGTTGGGGTTAGCATGGACTTATCCAGAGAATTGGGGTAAGCATGGACGTAACTTAAGGAGTAGGGTTACCATTGACGTACCTTGAGAGTTAGGCATTGCCATTTTGTAAGTTTTAACGTACCTTGGGGGTTAGGGATTTTGGACGGTTTTTCTCGGTCCTGGTTGTGGTTTATGTATAACCCGCTGTGGACGGAGCTGAAAGGATACCAAAAAAATCTCATTTATACGCTGACGTCACAAAAAGCTTTGAACCGTAAAAAGTACGCGAAGCGTTGTATGCAAAAAAGTGCACCATTTTTTAATTTAAAAAGTAGACAAACACGTTGTAAATGCACAGTTAAAGATTTATTTAAACTAAACTACACAATTGCGCTAAAAAAAAAAGCTGCGTTGTAATTTTGCATTCTGAGGTGTAAAAAGCAGTTCCGTCATCAGTTGTTTTTCTTTTTAGGTATATACGATATATACCAAAACAAATAGTATGGGGGAGATAGGCAAAATTAAATTATTATGGAACGGTACAATGAGAATGTTAATATGGCACATACATTTATGACGTGAGAGTACCAGGATGTCTACCAATGTCCCTAATGTAATGACTGCCCTCCTGCTACAAAACTGTTAATACGTTTATAATCATTTCCTGCAAGAGCGTCCATGCTGGCTTTGTTTACCTCCGTTTATTTTACAGTGCAAAATAAACCCATCTAAAACAGGGTCAGTTATCAGTAAAGATGTTTCCTGACAGTCATCTGTCTAGTTCAAACTATTCAACACACATGTGTCCACGGAAGTAGTTTTAAAGTAGATCGACAAAGTTAAAGAATTATTTGCATAGACAATAACGTTTGGTCCATTTGTCATATTTGATATATGGGAATGATGGTGGGTGTTGGATGGGGTGTGTTGGTTCTGAGTTTTACCTGAAATGAACTTATATAAGCTAAGCCCTGAGCTATTTTTCGCTCTCATGGAACGAAACTCAAGGGGCAATTCAGGTAAAATATCAGTATCCGTCTCCATGGGTCCAGCCATTCCATAAACATCTAAAGGTTGGGGTTATCGGCTGTTTCCATGTTGTTACAATGTTACTCAGTGCGGGGCAACATCCCTTGGCCAATCCTGGCTGAATGATTGTGTTCATAAGTAGGGACCTCAGCCATTTCTAAATTATTACACATTTTTGTCCCATCAACAAAAAACACTAATAAACCAATATCAAAAATGGCGAAAAAAGTCCTGTCATGATGTACACAAATTTAAATGTTGATATCAATAATGATGCCAAAACATCAATATTATATACAACAATAATATACCACAACATCGAGAATGACCCACCCACTTTGACCCCAGCCCCCTAAAGGATCATCTTTCTGTGTTACATTTTAATCATCACTACCCGAAGACGCTTCGTTTGAACAATGGATGATATCTATAATATAATTTCAGAAAAAAGGTACTTAAAAATAGTATAGCCAAATTAATCTTTTTGCTCCAGCTGCCCCTCAGCCGACTGAGTGCCAGCCTTTCTATATATACATTTCTAAATCCCAACCACCTGATGATGCTTTCAACCAAATATGGTTACTATCAATTTAATAGTAAAAAAAAACCAGAAACTGCTTAGAGCAGTTAATTCAATTTACATCTTTTAGACACCACCCCTCTAAATACGAGAGGTCAACTTCTCCATTTTTACATTGTATTCAATGATGGTTCTTGTCGTCAGCGGTTAAGATGTCATTCAAAGAAGTTTTTGACAGACGTGCTGACGACGGCGCCGCAGTATGACATTAGCTTGCATTGGTTAGGACAAAGTGAATTCATATTGTGGAATGCTATAAATAAGAATATTGTCTGTCTACATTGCTGTCTTTTACAGGTTTGCTATTTGTTTTACTACAGTACATGTATATTTATTTCTTGATTGTTACTCAAAAGATATTTATCAATGTCCATTATGTAAACAAGTTATTCAGTATTGACAAATAAACAAATTGGTAATATTTTCATGCATTTATTTCTATTCAAAAATAAGAACTCGAATTGAATATGCCCCATTTCACATTTTATAACAGTGAGGGTTGGTGACGCGTCTTCAACTGCCCGTCTGATGTGCCGCATTCGGTGATGGTTGGCAACAACAAAGGGGGATCATGGAGATGTCTGTTCGGAGTGTCCATGTCCTGTGTGTCATCTTCTATGTACAAAGCAGTTTCAGAATGGATCAGGATGCACTCCCCGTTGCTTTAACCGATGTCTGATGTAGTTGACCTCTGTGTGTCTGCATTTACATTTCTCACTGTTGAGCTTTAGACCCACGCACTGACACCTTCTAAAAGTCATCTGCAGGTTTTTAACTCATAGATTTTGTACCCATTCCAGAATATCATCTTTGTCAATTAGGACCTTTAGAATGGTTTTAACAAGTTGGCTCTTCCTTTTTTGGAAGTGCTCACAGATGGCAGATGGCCTCACATTATCTATCTAACTGTGTCTGGAAGCTTTCTGGCTGCTGACTTTCGATGTCCAGTGCAACCCGACAACACACAGTAAGGCTTCTAATTTTAAGAACCATTTGGAGTCGGAAATCCTAAATACTAACACCTTATTTGTTGAAATGTTGCTTTTTCCCCGTTTGATTTTCATGTTAAAATTACTCTGATCCACTTTCTATTGAATAATTGACTTTGTCAAACGGCTCAGTGGACTACTTTTTCCGTTTTTGTTTCGATTTAATATTATTAATGTTACAGATTGTCTGATTTACGTCTTTGAAGAACAGTTTGTGGTACATCTCAACAGGATGTGTTTTCTTTGTATGAGTGGCTTTGATGGCTTCCAGATCCTGTGTTGATCTGCATTTTAGCAATGATGCCTGTATGGAGTTTGTTTGGATCCTGAAACGTAGACTTCTAGTTGCCGTTCCGAGTATGGTATGACACATTTCTCTGCTACTACATGTACTTTTCACCCGTGAAGCTCTTTAACGTTACCCCAGATTTGTCAATGTGTCTTTAATTTGTAGTTTCAGTATAGTTTTGAGAAGGATTTGAAACGTTTGCGAACTTTTGAATTCACACAACCTTATACAGTTTCTGGTTGACGAAAACTTCATATCTTCTGATCTCCTTGTCGTGTTTAAAAAATATGTCGTGTCTTCCTGTTGTTCCTCAAAATTGTCTCATGTTGTCTGTCTCCGTCCATCATCATTACAAGTCTCTCCTCTCTTCTTCCGCTCTTGTTTTCCTATTTCTTTCTCTCTCTCCCTTTCTATTCTTATCCACCTCCCTCTCTTTCCCTGCCTCTCAGCTTGTCCTTCACACATAGAGATCATGTAGATGGCGAGATTCCAATATAAACATATGGATATTAAGCTAGAGTTAATACATACATTTATTGTTTGTTAATACAAAACTTGATATATGAAAGGTTCTGTAACCTTTATGAAAACACCTAATGCAATTTGGTCCAAACTATTTCCCCGAGGTCTTGAGTTCGCGTGAAAAGAGTCTATCACATCGGCAGAGTGCAGTTTGGCCATCTCTTACATAAGGAAGGGCCTGTCAATATACTGCGCTTTCTCGTCGTGGGGTTTATATAGACAATTATGTGTTAATCATTCACAGACCCAACAGCTCGTACACAGTTATATACCTCATTTAATATTTATCCATTCATATGAGCTGTGGATGCCTTTCTTTCCTCACAAGAGTCGCTCTCACGCTGAATACAACGGCATGATTTGGTCGAATACATGTAACTAGCTTACAGTGTACTTAAATTATATATCGAGGACGTGGACTCCTATTAGCTGATAAACAGGACGTACGCCTCCCATTGGCTAATAAATGGCTAAGTTATTCTCAGATGCACAGAACGTGGCTTTTTGCAATATGTTTAATTAAGCAAGGAAAGGAAAAATTAACGTGCAAGTTTCGTTTCACCATGCACTTTTTTTTACAACAACAACAAAACTATATTATTAACGAGAGTGTCATTTTCAATCATTTTAAATATCCAAAACGTATTCATTTGATTGTTAAGTATATCGTTTCAAAAGTATTGTCTGTGGCTGATTGAATAGGAGCCTCCCGACCAGACAGCGAGACCACGAAATAAAATACCAGGACTTAACTGTGTAAAGCTTAGATAGGTTGTTATTTCTGTGTTAAAAACCGGAGACATTGATTTCCTCCCGATATCCGGAGGTACACCACATACACGCTTTCAGCGCCAGGGACAGGGGCACCAAACACCGTGTTCTGTGAAATAGAAAGTATATACCCCAGCATTGATTGATCTGAAAGTTTCCAATGAAGCCGAGTGATTTCTTATCCACCATCCAACCATGACGAATATATATGTAAATTAGAAATTGTTGAACTATCTTCTTTCTAACCAATTGGCAGCTTTGTTCCGGTTTCCGATATCTAAGTTAAGCTTATTGATGACGCTCCGAGGGACCCAACCCCAATTTATATGCAGACTTCTCCGATTTGTGTATAGACAGTCCTCTGGGCGCTACACAAGGCGTCGTCTGTCCATCACAGATTTGAGTCCGTCGCGACACCTGGCGGTGATTCATGACCTTGTATTTACATTGCGTATCATAGCTGGTCGTCGTTTACATATAAGATTCATTTCGGATGTTGCCTAGAAAACACCATTTTTGATTGATACGAAATTGTCACGGGAAAAACTGTTACGTCAAGCAATTGCATCATGCAAATTCTAAGTAACTGTGGTTAAAACGTCTTTATTCTGGAATCGAAATAAACATTAACGTTTGAGATTGTATTCCGCCTTTGCGTATTGCAGAGTTATCTTCTCTTGGGAGCAGGTATTGATTGTTACGTCATTGGGTTGTGTGAGAAAATTACGTCGTTTTCTGAAAAATTGATGACGTTACTCTCACAAACCAATGACGTAACAATCAATACCTTCTCACAAGAGAAGATAACTCTGCAATACGCAAAGACGGAATACAACACACTTCCGTTCAAACATATCCCATGTTGCGCGATAGCCAATTGCTGATCTAAGGGCTGGGCAATGGACATGTAGATATTTTTAACTGAAGGATGGCTTGTCTAAACACGACAACAATATGTCATCCTGGTACCCGTTGTCGTGACCAGACGAGAAAATAAAAGGCCGTCTCATCCCCATTGTCGTTTATACACGACAAGAGATTTTTGTGTAACCTGTCTTATGTATAGCTGGTTATCGCAAATGACAGTCGCATAGTACAATTAAATAAAAAAAAAATACAGTTGCAGAGGACACGTTTTCATTTTGTGACCTATTGTTTTCGAATTTGCCGCAAGTTGTTTGCGTTTGGTGCCTCAAATATTAACAATATGGCGGCAACTTAATTCGATACGGACACTCATAAATTCATCACTAAATATTTATCAAGACTGATGGAAGTAAATATGGTTATTTTAACATAAGTCTCGATGAAATCTACCTGTATTTAGAAAACAAACTTAACGAGCTCGTATTCGTAACCATAGTCAATCTCTATTGGGAACCTGCACTACAACGCTGTGTTGAATACAAGGAATCGTATCGTTTGTTGCCGGACAAAGGTCGATTTCTTCGTCATAATCAGCTGCCAGTTAGTCATAATGCTCCGAGAGTAAAAGAGTGTGTGTCTATGAACAATAACATGAATCAATACAAATATTTGTTCACAGTTACCTGATTATTTCCTGCAGCAGTTACACCTTTGTCTAAAAAGTACATTAATAATCCGCCATTTTGTTATATGCGCGGGGGCGAGTCTAATAATAACATCCGGTACGGAGTCCGCACCGGAGTTGCGGTACGGAAAGAGCTTAAGACACTGACCAGTAAATGGCCTTATTTTAAAGGAACTTCGTCAATGTTAGACTTGTTTTTAAGCATATCAATCAAAATTATTTATTGGCAATATCTGTATTTCGATTTGATGGCATTGGGAACTGATGTCAAATATGATCACCTATTCAATACTATCATACAACATATATATACAACATAGGTACTATATTTTCATTGCTTCCGTTAAGTATTGAAACGGGAACTCCGATTTATTAATGTGACGCTCTACCAAATAAACTAAAAAAGAAGTTCTTCCTAAGCGATTCGGTAGGTAGCGGCAAGTATATTACTTTTGGTGACCTCCACATACAAAAAGGTCTTGCCAATAGATGGCGCTACCATATCTTCAGTGTCCCTCATGTATATAGCGCTGTTTTTTTCACTAAACTTTTGTGTTCTCATAATGCCCCGCCAAAACATGGCACTGGTTTTCGAACAGATTTATTCAGCCTCAAAAAATAATTGTCATGACAAATTTCTTTGCGTGATTTCGTTTGAGATCACGTGATCCTACAGAAGTGACTGATTAGCTACTGTGTGTATGGAGGGTTGTT
The DNA here is from genome assembly GCF_002113885.1 of Mizuhopecten yessoensis. NCBI lineage: Eukaryota > Metazoa > Mollusca > Bivalvia > Pectinida > Pectinidae > Mizuhopecten > Mizuhopecten yessoensis. The sequence goes on along the minus strand of NW_018480033.1, from coordinate 275,471 downwards.
TACATTAGAAGTCGGTAATGGATCGTCCTCTACAAAAGGGTGTGTATGCACTCCGCGACACAGAACGCTCTAGGTTACTTAACGCCAGGCAGTACCATTGTAGTGCTGTTCAAAACAATAAACACAACATAAAACGTGAGGGTATTCTATTTAAATGTATGTTTAACTTTCAAACGAGTCATTTTAACTGCTGCTTGAAGACACGATTCTGATGTGTAAATATCCAAAGGTACAGTGCTGTCTGCAGTAAGTCTGTCTGAGATCGTAAGCTATGTCTGTACACTTTGTTTGAACCTGGATGGTATCGTTCGTAACCTTTGCACACAAGACAATCTACAAGATCGACATTCGCAGAAAAATTGCGATAAATAAAAGCCGAATATAAACTACATTATCCAAATATGACATTGGGGCTGAGAGAAACAAGATTGATATCTATCAATGGTCATTGTAGATTCATACTTTTTAGGTGAACGTAATGGCTGCTTATAACCTTATCGACGTATTATCAGAAGAGTTTCGGTAAAAAGTTTGGACGTTTCAGGTAAATATGGGAGTATCAATTAAAGAGTAATCAAGTTTCATTCCACACAGTTGCACCCGATTACCTGTTGTTTTATCCCTCTCACTTCCGGTTGTACTTTTGTCACCTGTTTGTGTGGCACCGTCACCTGCAATTGTACTCCTGTCAGAGTGTCACCTATGGTTACATCCCTGTACTCTACAGCTCTATCATTGTCACTTCCGGTTTTACCCGTCAGATAAATCAACAAGGAGCAAGATGTTATAGATTTACACAATTGATATAAATATTGATCGAGAACACCACAAGTGCTATGACTGACCTTGACTGCACGCTGTACACATATCCTTCGGTCTCCACTGAGTACAGCGCGACGTAGTCCCCCACGTTCAGGTACTCGCCGGCAGCCGTGTTACTCAACATCATCATGACGTCACAGCTTCCTACACGTCGCCTGAAAAAGGAAGCAATTATCAATCAGGTGTTTTGTTAATTACGATTGGTGAAGAGGCAAGCATGATTTAAATGTCCGTAAAACGTGATTTGATAATAAGGACTTGTTAATTGTAACAAATGTCTGCTGATCGTTACACGTGGTTTATTTAACAATATTTATTTAATTAGCAATGATGATTGCAACTTTGATAGCTGGGTTATTGATTTGGTGTTTTTAAGACGTAGATATTTTGTATACATTTCAGATCACAGCTCTTAAAAATCAACACCATCATGCAAGGGACGGAATCTTCCTGATAAACAGTATATATATTTCTCTGACATACATTGCATTTGACTGGTTTACGGTTATGTCCGTATCTTATTCTATGTTCGAGTATTTAACCTTATTTACACTGACATGGATATCTACTCTTTACAAATTAAAATTAGATATCTTTGAGCTGCGGAGGTGAGTGCAACACGCACCACCGTAGCTAAAGGAATGATTCAAAGAGACTAAACATAAGGTTAATACCAGTTGAACTTTCCCCAAGAGAAAACAATACAACGTTTCTGTTCATATGTATTATTATCATGTTATGAAACAAACTTACACCCCGTATATTATTAATAGCACGTGAACGGACTGATTGTTATAGGCGATCCGGGTACAGTTATACAGGGCTTATTATGTAATGGCAAAGTAGTTATACAGTGCCTAACATTGAAGAGAGATAATAACTCCGTGATCATAAAAGCTAAACAATCGATTGGTTACTGTACTTTGGATATAGAAAAGGTAAAATAATGAAGCAAATAGCTATGGCACCATCGATATTTTCAATAACAAATAGCTTACAGCACTATCGATATTGGTAAAAAAAATAGCTATAGCACCATCGATATATAGCACCATCGATAGTTGTGGTAAAAAAATAGCTATAGCACCATAGATATATAGCACCATCGATATTTTTAATGACAAAATGACAAAGAAAGCGTTCCTCAGGTGTCTTACGCTGCCCTAAATATACATACCGACAACAGGAACATAAACAGCAATAACTGCAACTTCGCAAATACTAAAACAAGCAACACTGACAACAAAATACTTACAACCAAAACATCGCAAATACTAAAACAAGCAACAGCAACACCGACAACAAAATACTGACAACCAAAACATCGCAAATACCAAAACAAACAACAGCAACACCGACAACAAAATACTGACAACCAGAACCTCGCAAATACTAAAACAAGCAACAGCAACATCGACAACAAAATAATGACAACCAAAACCTCGCAAATACCAAAACAAGCAACAGCAACAGCGATAACAAAATACTTACAACCAGAACCTCGCAAATACTAAAACAAGCAACAGCAACACCGACAACAAAATAATGACAACCAGAACGTCGCAAATACCAAAACAAGCAACAGCAACACCGACAACAAAATTATGACAACCAGAACCTCGCAAATACCAAAACAAGCAACAGCAACAGCAACAGCGACAATAAAATAATGACAACCAGAACCTCGCAAATACCAAAACAAGCAACAGCAACACCGACACAAAAAATACTGACAACCAGAACCTCGCAAATACCAAAACAAGCAACAGCAACACCGACAACAAACTGCCGCACTTGTTCTGAGATTGCCTTAGATTTTGTATACGTCACCTAAACTATGTGCTATTTATAGTGCTGCATGTGCATCGTCAATGTCGTGCTGTACAAAACATCCGCTAGGGAATTGAAGACAGGAGTCAATCATTAAGTAGGTATGTGGGATATGGACATTCCATCAAAACCTTGGTTCTGACCCGAAATTTACGCCTTTCGTAGAATGTCCACATCCCAGATACCTATAGATGTGAGTTAGACTCTAATAGTAAAATGATTTTGTTGTTTTTTAACAATTTATTGGTTATTACACATTTGACAAGAACTTTTGTGATTATAGTGACCAATACGAGTTATCTCACAAAGCATGGACAAGGAATAAGTAGTGTTTGGTAGTGTAATTGGAACATCGACAGCTTTGTTTTTCTCTCTTGTTATGCATTATTTCGTCTAAAAAGCCTCTTAACAACTGTAAACTAATTATGAAAAACTCTCGCCTCTGAGTCATGTTACACGGTAAAGCTGCCATAGCGGTACAATTAACTAGTTTATGACTGGTTCCACATTAGCTGGTCCTTATTGTTTTAGGGGACGCAAATGCTGACCGTCTTGGCCAGTGTAAATAAGACGAGCGTGCTAAGTCCACATTGTCTGTTTAGAAATTATTTTTTTCTCTTTCTGTGTTCACGTGATTTATTGAAAAGAAACGCCAACAGGCAAAGTTTACTTGAAACACGCCGAGATCGATAGATTGGGACAGAAAATGATAAATCTTGTGGAAGCGGCCGTGTTGTATTTGACAGACAGATTTCACTATCTATTAACCCGATGTAGTCATTTTGTAGTCGGTCACATCTATAACCCCGACAGTCGGACCACCCGGCCATATATCACATGGTCTACTACTGAGGCTCCTTCTGTTCCGCCCGGAACCCCAAAGACCTAACACAGTCTAATGAGGCATCGTTCTGTTAAGTTTTGACCCCGTTATACCCCTCAGAGCATAATGAGGGATCGCCCTGTTCGTTCTGACCATGCTACCCCACACTGCATAGAAGGGAATCATGTTGTGCGCTTAAGAGCGTCTTTATTGTTTATTTATCTTTTCTATTGTTTTAGGAAAGCGTATGACACCTATAGGAAATACTGTATATCTTTCATTGTAGTAAACACGTGTAAACAGCAAAAGCTAGAACTGTAAGTCAAATGCTAATTAATACCCCCGCTCCTATATAAACCAGTTATGTAAGCTAAATGCTTACTAAGGTAAAGTATTGCGAAGCAATCCGTAGTCTCCCACCAGTAATGATTTCGTTATTGACTGAGCTGTACACTTATTTAAGTATATAGGTCACTGACATACTTCCTGTACTCCCTCCCAATGTTCTTGTTAGCTCAGATGAACTGAAATCATCCAAGTTGTTCAGGAACAGATGTCAGGACAACGATTTTTAAACATGGTCGAAGTGAAAAAAATACTTTCCTGATGTAAGACATCAGGGGTAATTACCATATCCATAAACTTTCGTTATAATTGGCGGTATAGTCTTGGAGGAGCTGTCTGGACAAATATTTTTCAACAATGGCCGATTTCTCCGTAGAAAGGGGACAGATTGAAAAAATGATACCCGAATGCACAACAACAGGTGGTCGTTATCATATCTGAAAAGTTTCGTTGAAATCGGTCTATTACCTTAGAAGGAGTTGTCCGGACAAACTTTCTCTATGGACAGACAAATAGACAGACGGATGGACGGACGGACAGAAAGACTGACGGACTGACAGACGGACATAAAGACAAGTTGATTCCAGTATACCCCTAACTTCGTAAAGGTGGGTATAATTACATTGTTATCAAATGTGAAAGGCGAATTTACAGTATTACGTTCTATTATGAAAATAAAATCCCTTGAAAGGAATATTCTACTAGAATCTGTACACCCCTGACATGATAAACCTCCAATGCCGTGTATGGTATTGAGTGTGGCCTCTGTGGATTGATGTGTTGGTGAAACAAAAGAACAATGATGACATCGAATGTAATGTAATCGTTCGGCAGTGAACCGTCGAGAGAATCAATGTGTATATCAACAGTTCAAACTTGTTATCATTATCTTCTGCCTATGACTGTCAGTATTTCAGAGAAAACTCATTACCCTGCTAATGTATTCCTTGACAGCGATGTAAACAAAACACAAGTCTGTATTTCTTGACAGCGATGTAAGAAAAACATCTAATAACTTGATCATTGTCTGCAAACACTATTATATTCCCTTCTTATAAAAAGAATCAGGCTTGCTTAATAAACAAGGGAATACCACTTTCACAGTTCAAATTTTGCGAAAGACGGAATGGTGGCTGATTACGGTATACCGCAGCGCCAAACATTCAGATACGAATTTCCACGAACTTCCATGTAATGAATTGGGAAATATTTTAAAGTCAAAAGGTATCACCTACTCCAAATAAGAAAATTTGGGATCTAGTACACCTATGATAGCAAGCAGACATGTTAAATTGGCCAGATATTGAAAAAGAGGACGAAGCTAAAGCGTCACAGCTGTGACGGACCGCCAGTGGCGTACAGAGTATCGTGTGTTTCCTTTATGTAAATGAAACGTCAGAAGGCTTGTTTTGGACAAACAATTTGATTGGAATGTCATCACTAAATGCATTTGATATGACCTCTATTATTGTGAGTTATTTTTGTTGGTTCAATACAGTGAAGGTGGGGCATATTGTTTACACATGGCAGATTGTTTTGCCCCCGTATCCTCGCATTCTCTCGCGAGACTTGTGCATTTTCCAGGAAGAACTCTTCGAAGGGGAGTAACTCGTGGATGGTCGCGATAACACCTATTACTTCATAGGGAAAACTGTATTAATAAATATTCGCTGTCATGATCAACTCGTCCTCACTGCGGAGGGTACAAGTATGCTTCTGTGATGAATTCTGTCCGAAAAACGGTTTGTGAAAAATGATACGTACCTGCCTTGTTTGTATTGGATTCCGAAGCTTTATAAACTATCGTTTATGTTTGTCTCCGTCTCTGCTAGTTGCTCAACAAAATCATTATCCAAAAGTCGTGCTATTATTCTAATTTTTCTAATACGTTTTTTCCTCAGAACAGTTTCCTGTATTTGACTTCACAATTAACTAACACTCCTCATACCTAACTACAGAAACACTTTCGTGACCTCTTAATTATATTTTTTTACCCCCAAGAACAGCAATCTATGCAAAAAACATATGGTTGTAAATTGTTCTTGGTCCTATTTTAGAGAAAAACAAACACACGACGAAGGCAAAGATGAAATTGATGAATTTTTGTTGAGCTCAGTGGCAATTTTTTAACCAGACTTTTGGCATTCGAATGCGAACAAGCTGTGCCAATCTCCTGGCCGACTTTTTTTTCGTATGAGATTGCATCATTGAAAGCCTTATCATGATTGGTAAAATACCTTACCAAGTCATGCTCACCTGCAGATGCATCAACAATGTGCTGTCTTCGAATAAAAAAAAAAATAATTTATTGAACATGCCGATCGTATATACCCTTTTGAGATTAAAATCAAAGGCACTACACACTCCTCCTCCTCAGCATCTTTCCCGACAAGTACATTTGACATGACAAAAAGGAACGGCTTACTACTATGCTGTACAATAAGCGATCCGATTTGGACTTTTCCAATAGTAAACTTTCGATTTTCTGATAGCAACATCCCTTCTTCCCCAACCGACTCTGTTTACATGTCGCAGTTTATTCGGTATTCAATAGCTTCCTCTGGGTATCATAATGTCCGTGATAGATGTCAACTGCTGACGGGCAAACAACATGGAAATCCCAAATATGCAGATTGACAAAGACATCGGACAAGTTTAATGGTCGCCATCATAATGTCATTGGGGAAAATGCTATTTCCTTGTATGATATGAAAGTCGTTGTTTTTTTACTCTGCTCACTAGCGTGCTTTAACATTTTGTTTTAACAACTCCGGTTCATTCCACAGGACGTGGTTTTACTTGAATCCTATCTAGATTTACATGTTGGATGTCATCGATGAAGTAAAAGAAGCTTTACCTTCCGGAACACCTGGGTTTTTTATTCATTGTAAAGAGGTATGCATGTAAATCTTCCTTTGTTTATATTTTACCTATGTTTTATTGGTTCTGAGTTCTGGTACATGTTTGTTAACATGGTAAACATTCCAAAATAATGTTTAGCTACAAAGCTACAGCTATATAACCTGAGGAACTGAAAGTCCATTTCTGCAGTTAAACACCTTATTGAGTAAAAGGAGCCCTTGTCGCAGTAGTATCCTAGCCGTTTAATCAAACACACTTTATTGCCACGGCTCGCACAAGTTGCTTCTACTGTAATATCATCATCACCAGACCGAACTTGCTTCCGAAAAATAAAGTTTGTTGTCAGAGATTATATCGGTTATCAACTGCTTTGTCAAAATGAGCGCTGATTTTTTAATCAAATCTAACCGCTTGTGTTTACATAGCATGTTAATAGGACATGGGTATACACAGTCTGATCCTGGGTTTTTCTCTTTCGATTCCTTTCTCCTGAGTTCAATAAATACACACGTACAGCCAGTGAAGAACAGTGTAAATGAATGTACTGTTTTCTAGAATATATCAATCACAGAGGAAGTACTACAGCAAACGTTATCACCATATCTGCTTGTATTGGTTATAAAAGTTTTGTAGATAAAACACTGTCCTGTTGGAATCGGCTATACAGGTTATATAGATACCAATGCCCAATTTGACATCGGTAATATAAGTTTTTTAGATACCATTTTCCTGTCAGAATCGGCTATGTAGGATATAGATATTTAAATTGCCTAGGTTCATTCTATACAGACTTGACAAATTTTCAATATGATACAATATATGATATAGCGCCCCGTCTAGCAAGAATAAGCCATTCCAAGTCTTTTTGTAATGCAAAGATTCACACTACCAATATAATAACAGGCGTTAACTACCGCTAATGGGTTTCCACCTGCAGTTTTGCTTAACTTGAATCGGTGTTTTGTTTTTAAGTATAAAGAGTATTTTTCCGATATGTCTCATTGATTTATGTTTGTGACAATAATCATACTTATCATCTGTACACTACTTTATACCACCTACCGGTAGCATGATAAATGTATTATCATTGGTTGTCAGTATGAGAAGAAGTTTAGAAAGACTTGAGAACAACTTGAGAACAGCTTGAGAACTGATTTTCCGATTCCCCAGCACATGGGAACGTATTTTCCCAAAAGAAAACTTTTGCTTACGCCAGATGACGTCCTGCGGTGGCCTCTCGATTTTATCCACGTGCTCGCGACGAGAAAATTGTTCTCACGACAAACCCTGAAAATACTGTGTGATAATCTATAATTAACAATTTGTAAGAGTGGAACCTCCAACAAATATCTACCAATTGGTTGAGACAAGAGCTTCCAAGAGCTTTCGAATCCTCCATTAATATTTGCATGTCTGCCTGGCTTTTCCCATGACAATATGACATTTAAAAGTAGACAAGCAGGTCTGTCCGTATAACCGCTAAGCCCCTAGTGACGACGATAGTGAAAGAGAAGATATGACCGCGATAGGTTCTCCGAACTTGTGGTGTATAATGTTGGGAAATGACTGTGCGCAATAAGGGATAAAGCGAGTTTCTTGTTCGTTTAGACAGGTCCCTTTATTCAATTTGAAAAAAATCCTTTATCCTCACTCTCAATCGAAATCATTTAATAATGTGATCAAACATGTTGATCAAACTAAGATCAAGTCCATGATCATTTTAAATAGTCAGTAGGGATATAGCGAGTTTCTTGTTACATTTAACCAGGTCTATTTCTTCGCCTTCAGAAATGGATCTTTTTTATGGAACCACATACTTTGCTTTATCCTTCAAGCGAAATTATTCAAATTGAGATCAAGTCTGAGCGTATTCCAGTGTAGTATAACTTAATTTTGCGAAAAACTGGATCCATGCGCTACCTCACACAAGTGAAGTGATGAACACCCCTGTCTCGGCCTTATCGAACACTCGTTGGTATCTCGTTGGTATTCATTGTTTAGTGATACATATATTTAATAATGATGAAATACGTTTTGTGTGTAAATTATTCTCATCTTTGACCTTCATGAGGAGCTTATATATCGAATAACAGATCAGCAATAAATTCTGAGAAATGTTTCACTAACATCACGGCAAAAAATAAAGATTATGTATACAGGTCCCCATCTGTCTATGAAATTAATATTAATCAGTGTATTATTTATAGAAGAAAGGATGTTCCATGTTGCTTAGTTCAGGATTCCATGAGAAACAAACGCATGAACTACATGGACACAAAATGTCCAGCATGAAGCGTCTTCTCTAATTATAAAATCTAAACTGCAATATGAAGTAGTTACTTGCATTATCAATAAAAGATACGGAGAGGCGCGTGTCACATGTATTTCATATATCAGGAATGATTTTTTAATCTTTCTACCAGAAAATTGTTCAAACATCAAATTCAGTACAACATCATGTAGGATTAATATGTTAGACCGTTTCAGTGATAAATCTAGCTCTTGTGTAACATTTGGTAAAGGAAATTACAAGTATAACAAAGCCAACACAGGTACACAATAGATTTGCAAAAAAGTTTCATAAGAATTATTGCATTGAAAAAATATTATACATCAATATTCCTTAAGAGTATTCTGGATAGTGACTTTAGTTGTATGCTTCAGTATTTAGATGGCAAATACAACTTGCTAATTTCAACAGCAATATTGGCTTACAAATTGATTGATACCAATGCTTGCAACTTGTATTTTGCACAAGTAAAGGCCTACAAAAGTATTTTACAATATTTTCCGAGTGGGCAACATCCACTAAAAATGAAATTTGGTTAGATTTATTGACGGAAGGTCCTGATTACTAAAGGCCGAAATGATTGTCAATAGTTATCGAACAAAACACACTGCATGTTATTAGGTGTTTGCCATCCGAAATTCGTCCATTACTAAAAGATATCTCAATTCAAAGAGAACTTCAACCAAGGATGAGTTTGGTAGACCTTTCAAAAATATCCATAATTATGAAATTAAGAAATAAATTTCTGTTTTAATAAGTTAAGCTGCAGAGCGACGGGAATGATGAGTTTGAATGATAAATGCACAAAGATATATAACAGGCATGGTATGAAATTGCATATATAATAGACTTAAACGAAGGTAATATGTTTTTGAATCTTATGCACTAAACAATAGGTAAAAAAATATTACTTGAAAAATCTGTCGTTCGTTTATGCTAATTTGACTACATAATTTATGATTACAAACATATAACAAAGACATTGTAGTGCTCGATTGTTTTCGTTTCTGTTATTGGAAGACCGAGAAGCTTTCCAGGCTTTCGTACAGACGTTGCTTGAAGACTGACCCAATGATCTTAACAGAACGTCAATTATATCTGACTTCACTTTATCCACATTGCTAGGTGTGCTGAATATCGTTTGTGTTGTTCTTTAGATGTCTGGCGGACAGTCCTCCTTTACGTAGTCTAACGGACAGTCACGCTCAACACTACACAAAATATGTTTATGCTTGGATTAAAATGACCGGCCAACATATTTTCATTTTTGTTTATTTTTCTGAGGTTTACAATATGATTATTTTGGACGGAAATGATCATAAATGGGATAATTTTTGTGTATATTTTCAAATGGTGCTTAGAAATATAACTATTCATGTTTATTTTATGTTTTCCGAAAGTGATGAGAAATATGTATATGTTGTATTCGATTAATACATGTGGTACTTACAGATAATACACACACAAAAAATAAAAATCATCCGAAGACACGCAAAGTTAATTATATATTTCAATGTTATGCCAAATAAATACTGTTCCGACAATATATCTACCATTTAAACATAAGTCATGAACCATGGAACTAAACACGATCTCTGACAATTTCTGTGGTTGTGTGTTGTTTCAATGAAACGATTTTGATGGAACGGTATTTAAAAATAAATGCAGATACAACATTATTTGAAGCGTATCATCAAGCATTGCATTGCATATATACATAAATATGAGATGACGTCACTGCCTAAATGGTGTGACAATTATTTTAGTCCTGGCGTTATGACTGATCTTTTCATATGATTGTTAGAAAAGTTATGCTTATATTGGCAACATATGTCAACAATAATATTCATCAAGTAAAGACAAAAAAGGCAAAACTAACACTGTGCTGGCATGTAAACACATAGATGATCGAGTTGTCTATTCAGAAATAATCGTTCTGAATTAAAAAACATTCGACGTGTCAGCATGTGAAGTGATCAATAACAGCATTTCTTGTTTTAATGTTACTGCAGTAAACATACCAATTCTGGTAAATAAGTTGTTACGAAGACACGAGGTGCTACACTCGGTCTGTGTGGGTGGCTTGTATAGGTCTACAAATGCTACAGCTAAGATTTCCGGGCAGGGCGCCACTAGGCCGGTCGTGTATTTTATAGCAAGATCATTCTGTGCTTAAACTTCCGGTATTTTTTTGTATCTATTTTTGCTACGACATATCTATCCCTGACATATCAGATATAATGAAGTGCTCCTGTTGTTAGACCAGAACCCCCATGTACCTTATCGCTTAAAAGGTATTATCTGTTAAACTAGTGCAGGACATTGGGACATAGACCTTCGATAAACACGCGAGACAATCGTCTATCCAGGTTAAATGCGTAACCCACATAACAAGCCTAGTGTGCCGACCAAAGACAATCGCTTTGCAATAAAATGTTTCATGTGGTCAATCGAATCAGAGGAAACTTCTCCTTGCTCGAGATTTCTCTTCGTACTAGTCAGAACAAGACCCGTTCTGTCCACCATTAAACCATCTGATGGATCATGATTGTCTGGTATGGAGAGTTTTATGTGGGAAAAAATGAAAGGCACGTGCGACCTTGTTTCAGTTGTTTAACTCATTCATGTCAATAAAATTATATCAATATTTCGAGGTCAATAGATCAAGAGGATTTGGTTTGTTGTGTCGAGGTCAAACAAACAATGAAAGCAGAAAACGACATATTAACGATACTGCATTCCTTCTGAATAATTGTATAAAACGACACTAATGTACACCAATTGTCTTAGTATCTATAACGTCAACGTTAAACTAGAACTGATCAATTGACGATTAGCGTGGGAGATAAAAAAAAAATAAAAAATGTCATAGCCTCCTTAGCAACAGTGACATATATCACTAGCAGATAATTTCATTCGTTAACACCTAAGATATAAAATGCCGGAGTCTTTTTAATTACTGGTATGGTTCTGTTTAGTACCTGTGGTTTGTCACGCGTGGTTTATGCGTAGTTTGTTGTTCTAGCCTTGAGATTATCGAAGCGTGTGCATTAAGTATCACGAATGTATGTGTATTGCACAATAACCATCTGTACACAATAAACGAACAAGCTTTGCAATTTAAAAAAAAATCGAACAAGACCATGCATGTAAAAAAAAATTCTTATTGCATTATAAATTGTTTTCAAAGCAATCATGAAATTGCCTCAACGCATGGAATTGAACGGCAAATGCAGTCATGGGACACTAGGAAACGGACCCTAGGAACGCCAGGAATACCTTAAACCCTGTATAGCTATGACTAGGAATACACAGTTCTACAGGCATTAATACCATTACGAACAGTTCGAACGGTTCACGTCGTCTGTGACGTCAACGAGTAAAACACGTAACTTATACCACAGTGTGTACACACAAGGACAACGTCTAAGTTCACAGTCGATAAAAAATAGAAATGGAGGAGATGTCAATATACAAATAGGGACAGCTTGAACCCAAATGTAATGCGAAACCAGCTGCTACGTAAGCGTTAAACTATTATATAACACATGTAGTAACCGTCATTACATATACTGTCAAACCAAGGAAAGTATGCAGATCACCAACGATCTAAGTATGAAGGTCATCAAATATTCAAGTATACAGATCACCAAAACCCAAGTATATAGATCACCAAGGACCGAAGTATATAGATCAACAAATATCCAAGTATATAGATCACCAAATATCTAAGTATATAGATCAGCAAAGATCCAAGTATATAGATTACAAAAGATCCAAGTATAAAGATCACCAAAGATCCAAGTATAAAGATCACCAAAGATCTTAGTATATAGATCACCAAAGATCGAAGTATGTAGGACACCAAAGATAAAAGTATTCAGATCACCAAAGATCCAAGTATATATATCACCAAAGATCCAAGTATATTGATCACCAAATATACAAGTATATATATCTCCAAAGATCCAAGTATATAGATCACCAACGATCTTAGTATGTAGGTAAGCAAAAGTATAATTATGCAGGTCACCAAAGTTTTAAGAATGTAAGCCACCAAAGATATAACTATTTGGGTCATCAATGACATAAGCATGTATGTCACTAAAGATATATGTATATAGAATAGAAGGATATAAGTACATGTATGTAGGTCACCAAGGATATCAGTATATAGGTCAACAAGGATATAGGTATGTAGGACACCAAAGATATAAGTATGTAGGTCAACAAGGATATAAGTATGTAGGTCAACAAGGATATAGGTATGTAGGACACCAAAGATATAAGTATGTAGGTCAACAAGGATATTAGTATGTAGGTCACCAAGGATAAAAGTATGTAGGTCATAACGGATATAAGTATGATTCCCTATATGGACCTTAATTTGATGTATGTAACAAATTTATATGAAGGAAAAAAATAAACGAAATGAATACCTAAATAAAAGAATGGGTGAATGAGATTATCAACCAACGAACGAATAAGTTAGCTGTACTAGACAAAAGGAAAATGAAATTTATTTTTAAATAAACAATGAAAACAAAACAATAAAATGTTATTGTTACAATTATGATATTGACGAGAGTGAACACGATCACAGCTGTAGCGTTCTGCTCGTTTGTTACGAATTATATGGATTATTGGCAATTATTTAAGGTGAAGTAAAGGAAAAAAGGAATTGAATTTTTTTCAATAGAATAGAATATAACCAAACCATTCTTTAAATATAAATCCTCAAACAAATCAGCGTGAATTCCTCTTCTGAAAAAGCATTTAACGACCTGTTGAAAACAATATCTTTTAACTTTGATCAGGTAATACTATCTGACCTGGGCTAAATCAATTCGTAAGTTCTAACGTCAAAAATAGACGTCGTGCCACCTTTGTTTTTGTACAACCTGCTTGCTATGAGCGCCAACATAGAAAGTTCCAATCCAGGCCTGAATATAACTAGACAAACGTTTGGATACGGAGTGTAGACACGAAAGGCCGTTAGTGTGACAGCTATAACAAGCTCGAGGATTAGCCTTGTCTGGCTTACTCTCCACGCTAGCTGCCGCTATACTACTTTGAGGAAACAATAACATGCAATTATTAATTGAAATATTGTCAACATAATTCACCAACAGAATGTCGTTAAAGTTAACGAAAACGAAAAGTCTGCACGTCCAATGCTTGTCCACAGAGATGGGTTACTACTTGTTGAAAACCGTAGTATTTTTGCTCTATGAGTTTAAATATATGTAGTTCTCGAGCTCAAGTGACAGCTCAGTCGAACACGAGGTGAAATAACGAAGTGAAATGTTGTTCCCTCGATGGCTTGCCTAACCTTAATAACAAAAAGGAAGACAGAAACCGTGCGATGTTCAAAACACGGTGTTACATATAGTCCTCAACGGTTGCCAAAGCCATATTGTGTGGTAAAGTGTTTATTTTGCTTGCTTTCAACATCAACATTTTTTTTTTAAAAGGTGCTTAATTACTCCGTATTTCTAGTGATTATTTTTCATCAACTTAAACCCCACATGGGAACCCAAACTAAAACTGTGGATCTAAACACTACGTTAGCTACATCCCGTTGGACCAGCCATATACTTCGTGTCACTGTGTCTTTGTTTTAGCGAAAAGTAAACGAGGAAAACAATATATGCTGATGAAGTGTCGTGGTTAAGGTAGTCTATTACAAGAGTTACATTATTGGACTTACAACTCCCAAACCACAAGCTTTAGACGTCTTACAATGTTGTTGATGGCAAATATTTGTGGAATATAATATATAACATGTCAATACTTCCTGTGGTGCTGATAAGCTCGTCGACCAGAACAACACGCATATTATCCATACATGTGTGCGGCATCATCTCTTCATCATCAAGCTAAAATACATGAAAACAGTGTTGAACCTGTGGCTTTTAAGACATCCCGTAGATAACTCACGTTTCTCGTGTCACGGGTTAGGTGTTTCTTAAGTAACCTCGTCGAAATGAAAGCAAAATAAGAATCGATAAGGATGTTGTGTTGGCGTAGTTTATAACTACCTCCAAATGGATCCCACCGCTACCGCAAGTTGGAAACTGTTATACTAGGTTGAAAAGTCGACCTGCTTTCAGCACAAGTAATAGAAATTGACTGATGTGTCAACCTAGTTTCCGAAAGATAATTGCAGCAGAACGTTGCTGATTGTTAAGTTCCCCTATGACGTAATTGACATGGAGAAGACGTATGGCAGTAACAACACAGTCTCATATCGATGATTCCCCCGGGCTTCACTTGACAGATATAATCGTTTTAACGAAATGAAGACACAACAAGTGCTAATATCGGAAGATGGTCGTAACACTAGCAGTGCACGTGCCGGCACGCGCAGATACAACACGACATGGGCGTCTCCTTACACTCACAGCTATTATAGCTGACATCCGCTGATAGACATTATATAACCTTTAAAGAACGGTGGCGAGCACTGCTGCTATTCTAGATATGATATTATTTCACATGCAAACACGTAGCGCAAATCGAGACGCTAAAAGGGATACTTCTACGAAGGTTGTCATGAGATAAATTATATTTATTCTATAAGATGTTCAACACAAGTAGTTCCGACCGTTGGGAATGAAACCCGCGCCTCCAACACATCGGTGTTCGATGCGTTCCAGCATCCTTATCACCACTGCCTATCGGGACTGACAAACATTGGCCTCACGGCCAGGGCTGAGGAAAGGTCTAGACCACACGGCCGATCGGGTCGGACAAACGGTGTTGACCTCGTGGCCGATCGGGTCGGACAACAGGTGTAGACTTTACGGCCGATCGGGTCTGACAAACAGTCTAGACCTCAAGGCCAAACGGGTCGGCCAAACGGTCGGGTCGGATAATCAGACAAGACTTCACGGCCGAACGGGTCGGATAATCGGTCTAGACCTCACGGCCGATCGGGTAGGATAATCGGTATAGACTTCAGGGCCGATCGGATTGGACAAACGGTGTAGACCTCACGGCCTATCGGGTCTAGCAAACGGTGTAGACCTCACGGCTGATCGGGTCGGCAAATGTGTAGACCTCGCGGCCGATCGGGTCGGTCAAAAGGTCTGGACCTCACGGCCTATCTTGTCGGACAAACAGTGTAGACCCCACGGCCTATCTGGTCGGACAAATGGTCTATATCTAGACCTCAAGGTCGATCGGGTCGGAAAATGTGAATTCCTCGCGGACGATCGGGTCGGACAAACTTCAGACTTCAGGGCGGATCAGGGCTGATGTCGTGTGATCCCATTGGTTTTTACACTCCAGACCGTACGGACTGTGGACCCGTAACACTCATTGATAACGTGTGGTCGCATTGACCTTATACTCAAGACCCTCTAGACCCGTAACATACACAGCTGCCCAAAGATCGAGACCAACGGCAATTGGACCTGTCACACACATGTATACGATGGGGTCTCATTGATCTGTACTTTAGACCGAACGAACTTTGGACCTGTAACACACACCGCTGCCCAAAGCTCGAGATCGCACGGCAATTAGACCCGTCACACACATGTATAGATGGGGTCTCATTGCTCTGTACCTTAGACCGAACGACCTTTGGACCCGTAACATACACCGCTGCCCAAAGCTCGAGACCACACGGCAATTGCACTCATAACACACATTAATATGTAAACTCAATTCTCTGTACTTTAGGCTGTACGACCACTTGACCATATCTTACCATTGCCCTGCACTATTATATACTGGTTAATAGAATATCTTCGACTTTGTGATCTTGTATTGAATTACCATAGTCAGGGGGTGATGTGGCACTGCATATCTCAGACAAGGCGGGCCAGAATATTGGAAATCATAATATGATTCCGTGACGATACTGCTGACGGAACATGTAATCGTTCTGGTAAAAGTATAATTATCCTAGCTGTATACGGTAGTACATGATCTATTGATATGAAGATAAAGTTTATAACGGATGATGGTAGTAATCTTTGGGGAACAAGCACATCGCTAACAGCTCTGCTGCCAATTTCCCCAATCTTTACATTGAACTAACAATTGGTACAATGAAGTTATCGTGCACGGCTCACCACTTCTTACTATGAAAGCTAATCTTGTATAAATCACCACTATAATCACAGTGTGTACATGAGCCTACCCTATAAGTGGCTATAATACATAATAGCATGTCATCGAGGCAGACATATGCTTCCAAACTCCGAGCTTGTTTGATGAAATATATAAAGTGCATGTGCGTGAGCATAAGTGAATATCAAGCAGATTTCGAAGGGAAATGTGTCTTGATAGAACATTTCAGCCCAAAACGTTACACATTATGTAAATCCGTTAAAAGTATATGTGACAAGTATAATCTTTTGTTTTAAGTATGAAAGTTCCATCAACATAGTAAGGACATACTGAGGCACAAAGATGAAGAATGGATAATGGACGGTGGGTGTGCCGATAGAAACACGTAAGTAAGAAAGGTTACCAAAGGAGTTACATCTATAGCAATAGCATTGGTGTAGCAGATACACGTCAGCATTTTTAATGTCACCTATACAAGAAAAGGGATTTATCAAAATCAAAATATGTAATCAAAACGAAAATCTACAGTAGGAGCTGATGGATCATCAACACAAAAGGAAAGACAACATTAATTGGAGGCGAAACTTAGATAGTGTAACAGTTTCCTATACAACATGTGGCGCTCGTCATGTCCATAGGCCAGTAACGATCTAAGGAACATTAGATAAATTAATAACCCTTATAGATGAAGAAAACGTATAATAATTAGGTCAGGACGACAATCATAGCTTTACAGCGTGAAAACCCTGATATATAGGATACAGTTCCAAGTGGCGACTCTAAAGAGACTTTTGCAGGCACTAAATAATGTTACAATGCTATACTGAGAATGTCAATTAACGCCATCACGTTTGTCATGTATTTTATTTGTTTTATTTACCGACATGAAAAGAAAAGAAAAGTTTGATAGATTTTGAGCATAAATATGTAAAATTGCCAATATTTAGGAAATGTCAACAAACTTAAGACATTTTTTCCATTCGATTTCGTTATTTTGTTTTTAAATATAATTTTTGAAAATTGCAATTAATATCTCTTGATACAATAACTTTACCTTATCAAATTAGTAAGTGCGTATATATATGGATAATGTACCTAGGACGTGTCTCGATTTGTAAAGATATACTGTTTTAATACAAGAGTTATGAAGTATGTTTGGGATGATTTTCCCTCTGCATGTAGTCACCAAACATTTGTGTTTACCTATAAAATTATTAGGTGTATAAGAGCAAAAGAAAGTTTGTATTAACAATTTAAACATGTGTAAGAAAAGTTTTCATTCCCGGAATGTGTGCTCTATCTTGCAGGAGGAACAATAAAGAGTGTCTGTAACCGTGCTTCACCAAATCAGCGTTTGTTGAATGGTTATACTGAATGGTTCTATGTTGTAAAAACTGTAATATGGTGTTGTAAATTAATATATACATATTGTTGAGATCTTTTCCAACGCCTCATCTTTAAAATCAAACATTAAATCCTATTTTTCTTCTTATTTAAATTTTGATATCTGCATAACAAATAACGCTGAAAATATATGTTTAATCCAAAAGGAATGACTGTGATATGGGCCGGTTACATTTGAAAATTCGTGGTGTCGGAATGTATATTTCATACATCTTTTATAATATTATGGACAACACAATTTCAGAAGACGAGATTTTGTTTTCGAATTGGTATAATTTACATTCATTGTTAAACATATTTCAGATTTTTTTTTTTTTTTTCAATTTATTTTAGCAATTTGATGCAAGTCCAAATTGAAATCAATACCTACTAAAGAGAACTGATGTTTCTCCAATGTAAATTCTATTTATGGTAATCAGTCTCCTCAATAACTTTTTCTATTACCTATTTTTCATTTGTATTTAGCAAATGTTTTATGTTCGTTTACTATTGTATTAAAAGATGGGTTGGTCCAAATAAAAGTATCGTTTGCTTAAAATGGTAAAATTGCTCAAATTTATACCTTTTCATTTTTTTTTTCTTTTTATATGTCTCAAAGCTGAACGTTCTAGAAAGAATTCCCGAAGGGAAGCAGAGAGAAGTTGGTTTGGTCGAGGGGAACTAGAACCTTGCAATATCCCGAAAAACCTTGCAATATCCCAAAATCCTCTTGTTAAACTATTTTGATGCCGATATTAAACCCACGGAAAACTCTACAATCCAATAATCCTACCGAACTTTCTAAAAACTATGTGGAGACTGTTTTTTTGGTAAAACAACAGAGAGAAAAACTAACGGCATGGTCACTATCCAATACATAAAAGAGATGGCTGAAGCACTTTCAGGTTTTGCGCAAACATCACAATTGCACGCCCATGCGACCACACAATACCATCAAGCAGCTATCAGTTCTTCCGAAGGACAAATCGGCGAAGGAAGACAAAAAATTGATGGTTTACCAAATTCCATGTAACATCTGGAATCTTACATACATCGGGGAAACTGGACAGAAATTCGGGACCACGCCTAAAAGTACATCAGAAAGACGTTAAAGCCATGAAACAGCAAGCCTACACTAGAAATACAAAGGAGTCATCGGAGAAACAATACCATATTAGCCATTACAGACCACGCTTACACACACAACCACATCATAGACAGGAACAATTCGAAAGTGCCTGAAAGAGTGGACAACTGGAATGTGGGGGAAATAAAGAATCCATCTGGGTAAGGAGGGAAGGGGATTTGATGAACAGAGATGAAGGGGGCCAACAACTGAGTCATCTTTAGGACCCCGTTTTAACATCCAATAAGGGGCGGAATGGGTAAAAATGTTACCCGTCCCCCTGACTGCCTGCAGCATTAGAGTGCACTTTGGCGAAATGTCTGTATGATTTTAGACAGCTGAGTTTACTGATTCGGCACACTGTATCTTAGTGATAAAAAAATATTCAGCGGTAAGGAGTCAAGACGCCGGTCATATGCACTCTTTGCTTGACAGACGTTTTCGAAAGCTCGCAAAATAAGTTTTCAATTCCTAAACAAACTAAACCTTCAGATAGGGTTTTTGAATGCAATATTTCTATAACTTTCCCCTTTGTACACTTGCGTCCCTGGATGGAATTATTATGATGGCTGGATGATGTGTCATTTGGTCGTTATATAAGACAGTTTTGGGTGAAGTTAACGGCCGACTGTCCGCCTTCCTAGTACGTTCTACCACGTCTGGGAGTTGACTTGTTGCCAGTACGAGGTAATGCTAGGCTAGAGATGAATAAGACATGTCACTAAGGCGCTGGGGTCAGCAGCCCACGGACCTAGCTGGCACGTGTACCCCCAAATCTATACATGCGTACCAATAATTAACAAAAAGCCTGTTTTCGGCTTCTTTATTTCACGGAATTTGATTTAAAATAAGATATGATTGGCGTATTAGAAACTTGATCGTCGCATTTATATCGGATGGTGTCGGACTATGGCGTCTGGTGGCCAAATGTTCTGAAACAGGAGCCAAATACGTCATAGACACGGGAGGTTGGTATTACATCAAACAGTCCCAATGGACAGGAACTGACTTCAACTTTTATGGAAATACACAAGTTACTTCTAAAATTGTATCTGCTGATCTGAGCAAAGTCACCTCTGTCTGTTTTCAGGGGAGGGGAGAAGAAATGACTCGATTGACTGACCGCATTAGCGTAGCAGACGATACGTATGAGGCACCCTAAACAATCGGATATTATCGGATATTGAAAAGGCAATATATAATCGTGCTGTTTATAAAAATAGTAACACTAAGTCAATATCATAAATCACCGACTTCAGTCACGTGATTATGATACAGCCAATAGGGATGTATGAATATGTGTGTCATGTAATATGTATCGGTTATTGACTTTTGTTGAGGTGAGTATGGGATTATTTCAACCCCAGAAAGGGATATTGACCGAGACGAAGTATTTTAGATAACAAATGGCTGACCTCCACGTGATAATGATTCCACCAATGATATGTAGGAACACTTACATGAATTCTAATATGAATCGATAACAAGTAGCAACGACAATATAGCCCCAGATAAAACATCGCATGGCGTTACAAGCATTTATTTCATATATATGATGATGGAAAGGTCAATAATAATACAACGAGACTATCAGCTTGGGCCCGTATTCATGAAACCATTGTCAGTCTTAAGCATAGATTCGGTGCTCAATTCAACTTTCTTTTTACTTGCTTAAATCATATGAAACAGTCAAACAGTCAAGTCTAGACATTGAAAATGGTTTTCGGCTTTAAGTCTCACCAAATTTCTCCAAGATCATTGATTAAATGTGAATTTTCATTCATTCATTAACAGAGCAAAGAACTGCGCTTGAGCACGGAAACTGACTTGGAACATGAGAGTGGATTCATAAATACAGCCACAGGTATCAAATTAGGTATCTGTTGCTGGCAATACTTAACGGAATCGATATTCATTCAGTCATATATTCACTGACGGACCAAATCTTAAGCTAGTACAGCGGTCATGGGATTAGTTATATTGTGTGTGAAGGTTAGCTGACAGATGGCGATATTCTACTGTTGATTGTTGTTTTTCTCTTTCAATTCAAAACAAACTATAATTTCCTATCGTGTATAACGTATTGGGTTGTTATTGACTTATTGGATATTTTGTATAAATTATCGATTCCCGTTAAGTAAACACAGATGTACCCCCTTACACGGTAATGATAGCATTCAAGTTTCGTTTATACTAGCCATTAGCATGTTTATCACTTGTCGGTATTAGAGGGTATGTTCCGCTGAGTGTTCATTCATGCCATAACACTTTGATATATACTCTGTTTAGTTGACATTTAACCCTTTTATTGTACCCATGTCAGTTAATATCTACGTCAAGATGACAACAAACCCTGTTACAGCCCCACCCGTTTTTATACAATATACAAAAAAAATGGTAAGAAAGTGGAAGTTATGTTAGTCGCGAGACCAATCATGGGACTGCGCACTATGTTAGATAAGGTTGTGATTAGCGATGAAGTATAACGAATAACGGGATGGTAGTTGGCCTTGTTTAAATGTCTGTATGATCAGTCATGTATGTCGACATTTGTCATTGAAGTATCTAACTTGTCATTTCAGATAAGTTTTAATTATACTAATTAATATATCGGAGAAAACATTATCTTTAAATCCTAAGCGGTAACGATGCGAGTGTGTTCTGTTATTCCGTCACGGCTCGTACAACTAATAGCTTCATCCCACGTCAATGATTAACACTAAGTATGTGGGGCGTCAATATGAAGGGATAGAATAATTTTACCTGCCTATGGTCTATTGATTCGACCGACATGTGACGGATAAAAGAAACTTTGTTCCAGTTTAAACAATACGTTATGCCCAGTGGATGTGAATATGTCATCAGTATAATTCTGACAGCGCCAGTTTTCTGTCTTATTTCATTAATAGTTTTAGTGTAAGCCATCACTTATGATCAATTTCTGTTCCAGGCCTAGTGTTACATGTAGGGAAACTGTGGATAATACATGAGTCCAAATAGACAAACGTAAATAAATCTATAAAGCTCCAGTTAAATTGGATTTAGAATGCAGCATGATATTGTATAAGGTGTTGCCAAAGCGAACGTCTGTGATTCAACCATCACTTGAATGCTTTCTCTACTTTCCGATTTATCATTTACATTTCTGTGTGACGTGTAGGACCATTATTCCGTCTTTGCGTATTGCAGTTATCTGCTCTTGAGAGCAGGTATTGATTGTTACGTCATTTGTTTGTGAGAGTAACGTCATCAATTTTTAAGAAAACGACTTAATTTTCTCACCCAAACCAATGACGTAACAATCAGTAACTGCTCACAAGAGAAGATAAATCTGTTATACGCAAAGACGGAATAGTAGGAACTAATTACAAGTTACCACAGTAAAACATAACACAACAGGCGACTGACGATGTACATACAAGTTCCAATTAATGAACAATACACTTATTTGATCACCGCATTTCTAGTTGGAATGATTTGGAAGTACTGGTGGAAAATGAATACTGATACTGAATTCTCTGATACTACATAACATCAAGAACGCTTTTCTATTTTCATAGTGAAATAACACCAAATCTCAAACTGGAACAGCTGTTGAAGTCAATTGATAAAGTAATAAAATATCATATAAGTCCAATCAATCTCCAGGTCAACATCGAATTAATTGCAACATATATTTTTCACCATCGTGGATATCCATATTGTAACAGACGATGGCTACCAAAATTGACCTTGGATTTTTTTAAAGAAAATGTTGAAAATCACATAACTGAACAAAGTATAATATCTCCCTCTTGTGTGACGTTGAGTAAGGGAAATTAGAAATATCGGCAGACAAAATACTTCAAAGCCAATAAATATTTGTCAAAAAGCTGCATCGGTATGTTTGTATTGGGAAAAAATCTAACTTGAACAGCTTTTTAAATCAATAAATAAGGTAATAAATTTCATATTAGTCTAGTCAATCTCAAGTTTAATATCAAGCTCACTGCAACATATTTTTTTTACAATCGTAGATATCCATATCGTATCAGACGATGCCTATCAAAATAAATGTTGAAAATCAGATAATTGACCAAAATATAATAGTAACCTCTTGTGTGATGTTAAGTAAGGGAAATTAGAAATATAGCCAGACCAACTTCTAAAGCCAATAAAGATTTGCCAATTTATTTGGTCGGAAGATTTTTCGAGTAACCGATTTCTAAAATTCGTCTGGTTTGACAACCCTTATATTTACAGGTGTATTTACAAATATATATAAGTGCACAGGTCTGTATAAACATGGATATTTACAAATGTGTATAAAAAGGATATTTAAAAGTCTATATACTAATTGATATTCACAAGTTTGTATACGAAGGGATATTTACTATTGTGTATCAAAAAATTAATGTTACAGTTTCACAACCAAATCCTACGGACAAATAATTGTTTTCCTATCATATATAATATAATGATATGATATAATAAGACTGGATGCAGGCATTTTTGCCTATATATCCCGATCGAATTAACATTAGTCCTGAATATGAAAAAGTTCGTTGTTGTCCATCTCATGGTAATAAAAACATTTAGGTTCCCCCAGTGTTTATCCAATCGGGATTTAAATTATTTTTCCTAATGCCATAAGGCATCGAGGCGACAGGAATTTCAATTTATCAAAGAAGGCAATGAAAGAAGAACTACCACTTCAACAGTTAAGACAGCATCTTAGAGAGACATCGTCGACAGAAAGAGCTGGCAGGAAAGAAAGATGGCCAAGTGTTGCAAAGAGACTGTAGATCTAGTCTGGTGTCTGTTCCCTTCAAAGAAGACGCATTGTTACAGAAAATACACACCTCAATTACCTAGATTCTTTTACAACTAGTCGCCTAATACAGTCATACCATTGTAAATACAGGAGGCCAATTCTTCATCTAAACATGATATACAAGAATACGAAAAGAATACAAATAGTTAATATTGCAATGTCAAAGTCAAAGTCAAAGTCAAAGTCAAAAGTTTTATTTAGAGTCGGTACATGGTATAACAATACAGCATTAGCTCTAAGGAGCTATTAAAACCAACTAACATACAGGACATACACATTGCATAATAAAACAGTTACAAAGTCAATACTTTACTCATACATCACATTTTATTTTCAGCTAGGTTAGCACTATCATTTGTTAAAAGCACATGTACACAAGTAGCTGTTTAAAATAGCAGATATCAGTCTAAAAACATGGGGTGTAAAAGCATATTTAAAAACCTTGTGTAATTGTATGAGAGTAATAAGTGATGCTATGTTGTTGTGTGGTATATTATGTAGGTTGTTTGCATGTGACACATTTACATTGTGGTCCGTACCAGCTGTTTATAAGTGTTTTGAATTGCGAAAGTGTTGTTGCTGTTCGAAAGTGGTCTGGCAGAGAATTCCATATTTTTGGTGCTTCAGATCGAAAAGAGTGTTTGCCAAATTTGGTTGTTCTTACTTGTGGTATGTCTGCTGTGTTGTGGTATCTAAAGGAGTATGGCTTTTGTGTGGTACTGATGAGNTTTTTTTTGTGTTTGTTTCGCCACAGAAATGCCATGTGAGGGGACAGAAGTTAAAGTTTGAGAGGATGAATGAGTGATATATAGTGAGTTTGCCTAGTCTGTTTAAGTGTCTGCCTATTCGTTTTAGTACGTTTAATTGTCTAGATGCTTTTTTTACAAGTGTTTGAGATGTGTGTATGAAACTTTAGTTGGAAATCTATGGTGACACCTAGCAATTTCACTTCTGGTTCGCAGTTAATCAAATTGTTCTGTCCTAAACTAAATATGATATTTTCTTGTTGTTTTTTTTTTGCCTATAGCCATTGCCTGGAATTATACTAGACTTTATACATGATAATCTGTCGGTAGCTCGTCCTCCAGTTTATAATATATATGTCATTTTATCAATACTTTAAATGAAATATTATTTGACCTAACTCGATGAACACACCGTGTTGACGTAATCAACACGTGACGGTCACGTACATTTATTGGCGGACATGGAATATTATTTACTGCTGGGAAATAATGGACGAACATTTCCGTCAACATGAAAATATATTTACATTGTTTATGTTGTCTGAGGAGAGGAGGTAATGACGTCATCTTTTCTCGCAGTCAAGTCATTCTATCTACATCGAGTCTGACTGGAAAGAACCTTTGTTTGCGCATTCATTGTTTTGTTTTCAAATATGAATATTGATCAGTTTTAGGAAACGAAATGTCATTTATATTTCCGAATACGTTATGACATGAATTGAGATGTAGATTTCGCTACAGGAAGAGCAATGTGTCCCCTACAAACAAGTGCATTCTCACAGCTAATTTAATTACATTTACATTAGAGCCGATTTCAAAACCCATTAAAATGTTCAGTGATAAAACAATCACATTTTATCATGCGTACTGCAAATAAATTTGTTTAAGATATTCAGATACGTAAATAAACGTCCAATAGGATGTAGCATACAGTGTAGACGATATCTTGCCTACAACGGGGTAAAATTAAGGGGACAATCGAATGGGGATAGTGTTCAGGACACAGTCTACAGGGAGTAGTGTTCAGGGGACAGTCTACAGGGGGTAGTGATCAGGGGACAGTCTACTCGGGATAGTGTTCAGGGGACAGTCTACAGGGGGTAGTGTTCAGGGGACGGTCTACATGGGGTAGTGTTCAGGGGACAATCTACTGGGGATAGTGTTCAGGGGACAGTCTACTGGGGATAGTGTTCAGGGGACAGTCTACAGGGGGTAGTGTTCAAGGGACAGTCTACATGGGGTAGTGTTCAGGGGACAGTCTACAGGGGGTAGTGTTCAGGGGACGGTCTACATGGGGAAGTGTTCAGGGGACAGTCTACATGGGGTAGTGTTCAGGGGACAGTCTACAGAGGGTAGTGGTCAGGGGCAGTCAACATGGGAAGTGTTCAGGGGACAGTCCACATGGGTTAGTGTTCTGGGGAGAGTTTACAAGGGGTAGTGTTCAGGGGACAGTCTACATGGGGCAGTGTTCAGGGGACGGTCTAATGGGGGAAGTGTACAGGTGACAGTCTACATGGTGATAGTCAATAGGGATTGGGTTAAGGAGACGGCCTATAGAGGAAAGTGTGTAGTATACTATATACAGTGGGGGTCTATGTTCAGGAAACAGATTACAGGGGATTATTTACAAGTTTAGTCAGACACTCGTCAATAAAATATGCTCATTTTACGATTTTTTCAGTTTATTCTGCTTTTGATATCCTATACTTTCACTTATTTGGTCATGAAGAGTGCCGTTTTATTTTATTAATGTGTTAAACTGAAGCACCCTACTACGACACAAAGTGACGCCCACAATGTGAACGAGATACACAGCGAGATATGTGTGTCTGATGAAGTCATTCTACAATTCTCTATGTAATTGATTGAATTTGTGCTCGAAAAATGACTTTATTGGACTCTTAAGAATTATATTCAATTCACACAACTTCCACTTATTACGCTCAATGTTTAATCGGAGTAAGGAACATGTTGATGGTAATGTTATGGAGGATGCAATGTATAACGTCATGTTACAGGCTGTAGTATATGTATTACGGTAGGAATCTTATGTTTTTATGCTGAATATTTTAGAATCTCCATACACGCGCCAAATACATATTTTTTGAATGCATTATTTAAATCCCTATATTATCGTTTTTTTTGTATTTTTTTTATTAATTCATTCGGGGTTTTTTTACCTTTGTCTTCTATCTTTATTTAATATACATTTATTCAGTCTCAATTCACGTCTTTTACATGATTCATATGATATATATATGTAAGTACATATTCCTCTTTATTTTTATATATTTTTTGTTTTTATTTTATATATTTTTTTTGTATTTTTTTTTTTTGTAAATTTTGATATAATATTGTCATCATTATTGGTTAACGTGTTACGTATTGCTTAACTGTGGTTTGATAAGGAGAGTTTATAACCCATAGAAAATAATAATACCCTGGGCTCGTATGGAAAAAAACCACCAATATTTTAACACAAAAAGACGTGTTATCCTGAACGATATTCTACCTCTCGTCGCTAGAAGATATTGCGGTTGTAACTACGAAAAACAATAATTGTTAGAATTTTTTGCAAAGTTTGAGGGGAATTCGATGACCTTTTCAGAGCCGTTTTATAACATTCTTTTATATTTGTTCCTGTCTTGGGTATGTTTTACAATGGATTCTAATTTTGACATTTTCTTAAGAGAACATGTAATGTCCATTATTAATATCAATCAATGTTATCCTAGAAATAACTCACACACGAGCTATACTCGTACAGACGTTGGTTTTATACAATATCTGAACGATCAAGCTTTACGCAGGAAGAGAACTTCAGAATATACTTTAGGTACAACAATACATATTTAATATATCTTTACCGACCATATCACTGACGTGTCGTACATAAGATAGCTAGAGATACGTACTTTACATATTTATTTAATATATCCTTACTGTACTATATCACTGACGTGTCGTACATAAGATAGCTAGAGATAAGTACTTTACATATTTATTTAATATATCCTTACTGTACTATATCACTGACGTGTCGTACATAAAATAGCTAAAGATATTACATATTTTCACGAATACATCATTATAGGAATCAACAGTTGATATTGGTCCTAAACCCAAAATAGTGTTTATAAATTGTTGTGTGAAATAATTCTTAATAAATATCAATAAAACTACAGACGTGTCTGTTACACCCAAACGTGACATTCACACACAGAGTGCCTATAAACTTGAAACAAAACGGGAGTTGTTCGCATTTATTCATAATCATGAATTTCTGCAACCTTTTTTGGCACGGAAATGACATTAATGACAAAAAATATGTAACACAAAGCATACGGACTTCATCTGGGACACACAATTCTGCTTACATTCGATTGCATTTATCAAAACAACTTGAATAGACCAATCTCGGGACACCTCGGGTCCCTAACAGATAACAATGTCTCGACGAAATTTCAGTTTTAAGTCTCGGCAACTCCAGAGTCCTTGAAGTCGACACAAGTTTCAAGTATTTAATTATTCTAATGAATGTCTTTACCAGGGCCCGTATTCATGAAACCGTTCTCGTGCTCAATCACGAGTTTTGTGCTCAAACCTTCTTTCTTGTTTCGTTAATAAATTAATAATAAAATCTTATTTGTCATTAATATGGAAAAACATTTAAGAGAGTTTAAGCCAAATACTGTTTTCGATGTTTACATTTGTCTTTTTGATCGTTTGACATGATTTCAGTGAGTTACAAGAAAGCTGGCTTGAGCACATAATCCATGCTTGAGCATGAGAATGGTTTCATGAATACGGGCCCAGATAATAAAATAATCTTGTCACCAGTATTGTAAGGATCAATGTTGTTAACACGGCATTACATGGTCGGAAGTATGTTAGCAGCACTAAACTAGAACTAATTAAAAATTAAATTTTTCTTAACTTACCTGAACACAATTCGGAGGGTTCCATTAATCCCTGGTATAAATCCACCAGTTACATCACGACTTCTCACATTTCAGTTCGACTCTGTTCGTAGTAAATAAAAAAAAAGTTGAACAACTTTTTTCCCAGGCTGGATTATTGCCAAGTAAATTCCCAACACTTCCGAGAGTTAATCTAACAGGTATCATATATGCATAGAATGATAGGGCGCTTGACTAAGTGGGCGTGGTCAGTCGGAGACTCCCCTACAGAGTACGGCACGGCGTACGGAAACTGACATGAAAGCTACAGTACACTGTGAGTCGGTTAGGCAGCCCGTATCGATCCCACATCACCAGCATCCCAAGACGGTGTGCTGTATCAATGACACGACGCGGGGCGCTCTGTAAACGTGATATATATAGCAGGGAAACGGATATAGCAAGGGGTGCTCTCTACAAATGACATTTCATGGGGGTGCTCAGTAAAAGGGACAAAGCAAGAACCGCTTTGTAAAAGTGATAAGGAGATATACAGCACTTAATAACAGAGATAAGGTCTGGAAAGCTCAGAAAAAGAGGAACAATTGGCGTTCTGTAGAGTGAACCACTGCACGGGCGGCTCTCTTAACGTGATAAAGTACACGGCGCTCTGAAAAAAGTAAATGATATAGCAAGGTGCGCTCAACAAATTAAAAGTAAAACGGCACGGGGGCTTGCTAAACGTGATACAGTACAGGGCGTTATGAAAAGCAAGGGACAACAAAAGTAAAACGGCAAGGAACTCTATGAACAAGTGATATAGCAAGGAGTGTTCAACAAAAGTAAAACGGCATGTGACGCTCGCTAACGGGGTATTATTGTACGGGGCACCCTGAATGGTGATATAGCAATGGGTGCCAGACAAAAATAAAACTGTAACTGCCTTAAGTTGAAAAACATAAGCGAATATAGAAACGAATCGAAACGATGCCTGTGTTTATAAAAGTGACGCTGCCACGTACAGTACTGGGTTAACATATCCAACATTTTTTTACTGACTCGAGCTAGCAAGTTTACTCTCTGGGCGGGTAAGATTCAGAGTACGAGCGAAATATCCCTGGTGGAAATCACATACAATAAGTTCAGCAGATTGTGTCGTGTTACTGACATTGTTATGACCATCAAGGCTTCGCTGGAATGTTCCTCTCTGTAATGGCTTTCTTCAGTGCCATGTTTACTCCTACACTGACAATTCAAAATTGATAAATAAAGAATTCAATCATACATAGAAATACTGTTTGTTTTTGATCATATGCATAGCAACGCTATGATTTTATTGCAATATTTTGATTTATTAAATTCTACACTTATATTTCGGAAAGTGCAATAATGTTATTTGTCATCTTTTTGACAATCAATGTAAAATGAGAGTGTGTAATATTTATTCGATTATATTGAGTATTTGATCAGTTGGAACTCGGTATTTAACAATTTAGTAAGCCTATGCTATGTTTTGATAAATATTCATTGATCCAAATATGACCGTAATTTTTACATTAGTTTGTGCCAGTATGACTGTCTAGTATACACGTAATCACTAGGACAGAATTCACCACCTGCCAGATAGATGTTTCTCTGTGGCCTTTGATGTTCACCATCTGTGGTTATAGCAACCTAAAATCAATATTTAATTAGTGTTAATCTTTTGTTATCGAAATTCCATTTCCCTGTACTTTTTGAAATTTATTTGTTTAGAAAAAGAACTAATATATTAATTACATTTCCGTTTTGAGAGAAATGGAGACAAACACAAATATGAAAATTATGCTAGTTTTCAAAATTGGAAATTTTTGTTAGGCCAAATTTTACTGAGGTGTGAAACTATTCCTTTCAAATGATTTTGTATTTGATACATACTTTTACCTGCTCGGATATTTTAAGTTCTGTCTGTACAGTTCTCTTTACTTGATCACACTTCTGAGGGATCGACACATGAGAAAAGTATCGACGGACTGGAATTGTATATACCTTGGATCCAGACGGAATACATGTGTTCCAAACCATAGATTTTCAACTGTTTTACATTACCTCAAATCTTGAATTAGAAAATTACTTTGTCATTTATATCCATGGCTTGTTTAAATTTACAGCAGGGTAGGTAAGACGCCTGGCTCTGACTCGGCTTTAGTTTATAAGTTAGGAATACAATCTGATCTGTCCACCCTGTGTTTTGTTACAGACACAAAGGTACACAGATTTATTCTGAAAATGTACTTACAATATATACAGGATTTACAATCCCTTGACTGTCAGCTCATATTATAAACATACATAATTGTAAATTTGTATTTCATAGCTCTATTTTGTCTTTAAAACATAATATACGTATATTTGCAATTGACTCAGTGTTCATCTATTTCATGATCAAATTGTTTAACTGTCATTGCGTTCACTTCGTTCTGTGGGAGGTTGTTCCACATGCCAACGCGTTTCGGTGTGAACGAATATTTTTCAGGCTCAATCGCTAATACTCTTTGTAATTTTAAAATTCTGGCCTCGTGTGTTAAAGTTCTGGCCTCGTGTGTTAAAGTTATGGCCTCATGTGTTAAAGTTCTGGCCTCGTGTGTTAAAGTTCTGGCCCCTGGCCTCGTGTGTTAAAGTTATGGCCTCGTGTGTTAAAGTTCTGGCCTCATGTGTTAAAATTCTGGCCTTGTGTGTTAAAGTTCTGGTCTCATGTGTTAAAGTTCTGGCCTTGTGTGTTAAAGTTCTGGTCTCATGTGTTAAAGTTCTGGCCTCGTGTGTTAAAGTTCTGGTCTCATGTGTTAAAGTTCTGGCCTTGTGTGTTAAAGTTCTGGTCTCATGTGTTAAAGTTCTGGCCTTGTGTGTTAAAGTTCTGGTCTCATGTGTTAAAGTTCTGGTCTCATGTGTTAAAGTTCTGACCTCGTGTGTTAAAGTTATGGTCTCATGTTTTAAAGTTCTGGCCTCGTGTTTTAAAGTTATGGCCTCGTGTGTTAAAGTTATGGCCTCGTGTGTTAAAGTTAGGCCTCGTGTGTTAAAGTTATGGTCCCTGGCCTCGTGTGTTAAAGTTATGGCCTCGTGTGTTAAAGTTCTGGCCTCGTGTGTTAAAGTTCTGGCCTCGTGTGTTTGCACCTTCTTTAAGTGTCTGCTACTTCTTTGTTATATTTTTCGGAAATAATTATAAACCTCTGTCTTATCCCAACGTGATCTTCTATAGGCTTACGTTGGTAGTCGTGATTTGTGTAAACGTTCCGTGTAGGTTTAATTTTAAAGTCCTGGTACGTGTTTCGTTGCTTAATGTTAATTATTTACTATCGCTAATACATACTTTTCTAAATGGGGGCACCAAACTTAATTTGTATACCCTATATGAGGTATAAATAATGTTGCACCATTATTAATGGTCGCTGTCAATATCCTTAAAGGCTTACCTGCAGGTGCGAGGTCAGATTGGTTGTACCTGACATGCATATTCTGCAAGTTGGTGCAATTTCTAATATCTTGTCACTAACTTTTATGCTAGCATTTTCGGAACACATTCTTGTTCAGTTTGACCTACAGCCAGAGTTCGGCTATTTTAGTAATACAACATCTTGAATTATCACAGATGAAATACGGGACCTTTTGTTGAATGGACTGAAAACTGGCTGTATCATTTTAATAAGATTCATCAAGTATGCAATAAAGTTAGATATGGTGATTTTTAACAATTAGATGTTGCGAGAATAGTCTCTGGAGTACAATCATATAAGCTGACAAAAAGGGGTCATGTGTATTAAAACTGGGTGAGATTTCTTTTTCATTCCGTTATTATCTTGTTGTTTTTCTACAAGATTAATTACAATTTAACACAAAATGTGTCCATAATGCTATTTTTTTATTCAACGAGGATAAATAATTTAGTAATATAGGTTATTTCGCCTCGCTAACCATCGTTGTTTCGTCCGCTTATATTTGGATTTTGTTTTCGGTGCAAAATAACGAAATGACACATATCGGTCACCATAATCGACAGCGGACAATAGGTAAAGGATTCACATTCATCAAGCAGAACAGATTTTGTATACTAATTGATTTTAGTAGGTTCATAGCTGTCAATATTGGTAGTTGGTGTGAGGTCGTCTATCAGTATGTCTGTATGAACAGGGGTCGCTGATAGAGTGCGCTACGATCTGTGACGTAGGGGGATGATTTAATCCTTTACGATGTTTGACGGAAGGGGGATGATTGGGCCTTAGATTGTTGTGGTGTCTATTACATCGTTCACACGCCCAATTTAACTCGGAGATTGGATTGTCCGCGTTATAAGTGACTGACCAAAGTCTATCAACTCTGTCACACAGCGGTAACCTATAGCCGTGTCTAATACAAATACACATTGACGGCCGTCCTAATGTCAAATCTCACGGGACCAACATGACGTAATGCCTGAACGCCAGAAAGGTCACTGACGTTGATCCTGCTAGTATACTACCGGAAACCTCTCGTTTACACAACAGCGGTGCTACGAGAAATTAATCAATCACAAAACAACTTAATTCATTCAAGTTCTAGCTGAGCTCTGAGATTAATGTCGTTAATATGGCATTTTCAGCATTTTCTGTGTGTTATGTACTAAATGTAAAAACAACGCACCAAACGGTGACATCGTGTTTTCTATCGGTTTGTTAAACACGATATTGGACAACTATTTATTTATGGTCACAAATATAACTGGGGCGCCATGTATTCCGCCGAATAGTTCAGACATGATCACCACTAACGGCGACACAATGTATGCTAATAGTTTGTTAAGACATGATCACACACAAACCGTGGCACCATGTATGTTAATGATTTGTTAAGACTTGATCACACACAAACCGTGGCACCATACATGTCAATGGGTTGTTAAGTCATGATCAAAAACAAACCGTGGCACCATGTATGTTAATGATTTGTTAAGACTTGATCACACACAAACCGTGGCACCATGTATGTTATGGTTTGTTAAGACTTGATCACACACAAACCGCAGCACCATATATGTTATGGTTTGTTAGGAAATGATCAAAAACAATCCGTGGCACCATATATGTTAATGGTTTGTTTTAAGACTTGATCATACACAAACCGTGGCACCATATATGCTAATGGTTTGTTAAGACATGATCACACACAAATCGTGGCACCATTTATGTTAATGGTTTATTAAGACATGATCAAACACAACCCGTGCTACCAAATAATATAATGGTTTGTTAAGACATGATCACAGACAAACTATAACACCATATATTTCAATGGTGTGTTAAGACTTAATCAAACACAACCCGTGGCATCATATATTTAAATGGTTTGTTAAGACAAGTTTACACACAAACTGTGGCACCATATATGTCAACGGTTTGTTAAGACATGATAACACACAAACCTTGGCATCATATATTTCAATGGTTTGTTAAGACATGATCACACACAAATCGTGGCACCATATATATGTTAATGGTTTGTTAAGAAATGATCAAAAACAAACCGTGGCACCATATATGCTAATGTTTTTTCAAAAAATGATCACACACAAACCGTGGCATCATATATGTTAATAGTTTCTTAAGAAATGATCAAAAACAAACCGTGGCACCATATATGCTAATGGTTTGTTAAGACATGATCACACACAAATCGTGGCACCATATATGTTAATGGTTTGTTAAGACATGATCACACACAAATCGTGGCACCATATATGTTAATGTTTTGTTAAGAAATGATCAAAAACAAACCGTGGCACCATATATGCTAATGTTTTTTCAAAAAATGATCACACACAAATCGTGGCACCATATATGTTAATGTTTTGTTAAGAAATGATCAAAAACAAACCGTGGCACCATATATATTAATAGTTTCTTAAGAAATGATCAAAAACAAACCGTGGCACCATATATGTTAATTGTTTGTTAAGACATGATCACACACAAATCGTGGCACCATATATATTTTAATGGTTTGTTAAGAAATGATCAAAAACAAACCGTGGCACCATATATGCTAATGTTTTTTCAAAAAATGATCACACACAAACCGTGGCACCATATATGTTAATAGTTTCTTAAGAAATGATCAAAAACAAACCGTGGCACCATATATGTTAATGGTTTGTTAAGACTTGATCAAACACTAACCGTGGCACCATATAAGTTAATGGTTTGTTAAGACATGATCAAAAACAAACCATAGCACCATATATGTCAATGGGTTGTTAAGACATGATCAAACACAAACCGTGGCACTATATATGTTAATAGTTTCTTAAAAAATGATCAAAAACAAACCGTGGCACCATATATGTTAATGGTTTCTTAAGAAATGATCAAAAACAAACCGTGGCACCATATATGTTAATTGTTTGTTAAGACTTGATCAAACACTAACCGTGGCACCATATATGTTAATGGTTTGTTAAGACATGATCAAACACAAACCTTGGGACCATATATGTTAATGGTTTGTTAAGACATTATCAAACACAAACCATTGCACCATAGATGTTAATGGTTTGTTAAGACATGAACAAACACAAACCGTGGCACCATATATAGCACCATATATGTTAATGATTTGTTTAGACATGATCACATACAATGGTCGAATTATGTATCGAAATGGTTGAGACGTAGTAAGAAAACAGCGACAATAGGTACTGCAATCGTTTGGTCGGAACTACAAACAAATGACGACACCATGCAATATAATGGTTTGATACAGTTAGATGAACAAAGTGAATGATGATCAACCATGACTGTCGTAGATTGTGGTGGATAACTCTGCCGGTCACACGTGGCATGTTAAAGTCAGCCGTGCCTTATCAGCTGTGTCGACCGGAACTAATATGTTTTTTGTTTCGTGAAATCGTTTAATCCATCTAGAACATCAGCCATCCCTTTGCAGTGGACGCGTGCTGTCGAAACACTCGACCGGTTTTCCTAGATCTATTTTTTTTAATTAGGTCGATGATTAATTATGTTCTTAACCTTCTAAAGCAATGGGCAAACGATCAAGATAGGTATCATAATTGAATTCTGTTTATTCACTACGGCACATCACCACGATAAAACTGTATTTAGCGATAGGTGTGCCGACACAAAAGATAAATGTACCGAGAGAGTAAAAATGAATTTTGAAGTTACCTGTACATAGTTTTACCTATTTTACTACAGTGTATTGAATATCATGTTACAGGACTGAAACGCATTATCATATGTTTTTTTTATCGAATACCAGTTATTGAAAGTATAATGTAAATTGATTTAAAATTAGGTATTGACTATCTTTGAATTTTGGTTGTTACCATATTTTGACGTCCTTAATCTGTTAGTGATAGTACCGTATGACGTCATTAAGTGGCCAGGTCCCTGGGGAAACATAAGGGACCAAACATAAGCACACCCTA
This sequence comes from Mizuhopecten yessoensis, assembly GCF_002113885.1. NCBI lineage: Eukaryota > Metazoa > Mollusca > Bivalvia > Pectinida > Pectinidae > Mizuhopecten > Mizuhopecten yessoensis. Next base: position 238,997 of record NW_018480033.1, on the reverse strand, counting down.
GTCTTATTGTGACCAGCTGGGGACATGTATTATGTATCGGTACCGCCGATAAACTGTTTGGTGTGGTAACTTACCGATTTCCATTGTATGGCCGAGACGAGAAGAACAACTCCGACAAGCCTATAAATATGTTATCAAAGACTAGGGATTTACGAAATACTATAACGAAATTATTAAGAAACAGTAGGATTTCAGTCATTTCTATCAATCATATTAACGAAATCATTATCAAAACCAGTTAGTCTAAGACCTTTCTGCCACGCCCTCGAACATGTTGGAGGCAAACTGGGGCTCGTGCGTAGGTAGTGAGGTGTATATCAAGATGAATGCATGTTGGTTTTTTTTGTGTCAAGCGATGAAATATTCACACAAGGCCTCCAAGGAAAATAGGAAAGGTTATGGGCGCAATTCCTCAACAACAAAACCAATAACCTACACTACATACCCCACTTACATTGTACATATATTCTAATTATGCTAAGTAGGTCGATATCTGACCTAAAACACTTACTGCAGGTCATGGGGGAACCATCGCTGAAACCGTGATGCTGATCATGATATTTTGGTACGCATTGCCAATAAAAATGCCTTTGCCTTTGTCCACGAGCGCGCTTGCGTATGTCCCAACGGAAAAAGATTACTCATGATGTCGGGGTAAATGGCGACAGATATACATATTTCAGTACATCAAATGATTTTGATATTTCATTGGAGTTATGATATATACACTAGACATATACATTAGTTCGTCATTGTTAACTTTTTTTAAACAAAATTTAAGGTTTTATCTTCAAAAACAAATCTAGTAAGTGTGTTTGCCGGTTTCGATCTTATTGGGATTTTAATTAAGTTATATGCATGACTTTGAGATAAGGCAGCTTAACTGATCAACTGTTTTTGTCGCAGATCATCGCCTCATTTTTACCTGTGATGGGTGCTTTTTTAACAATTCGTCACCATAACCAGATGTCGGCTCTGGTGCCTCTTTAATTTACAAATAATACCCTTTCCATTAATTGACCTCCTACATCTGAGAATTGTGATCGCTGCCATATACCGCATGTGGTACCTGATAAGGAAAAAAAAACACGACAGACACGTGACCGTGTGAGCAGTCCCCCTCCAAACCATATACACGGACCGTTGAAATGTTTACTGTGCCGGTGGAGAGATAAATTAGGTGTACGCTGTGTTAATGTATTGAAGTGCTGCCCAAGTTATTACACCGGTCGTTAGAGACCACGTGGGAAATATGGATAATTGATTAATCTAAAAATTAACAGGGACCTGTGTCATATGGATGGGTAATACTAGTAAATCTAACGGGGGCGACTAAGTGCATGTTCAAGAGGAAAGCATGGAGCAGAGTGATGTTGTCTCCTGAACTAATGTCCCCAGAACACAATCTAAAGGACTGGGGAGACACTATCGTCACCCGAGCATAAACTAACAGACTGAAGAGAGACACTTTCGTCACCCGAACATAAACTAAATGAGCGGGGAGACACTATCGTCACCCAAACATAAACTAACGGACTGGGGAGACACATTCGTCACCCAAACATAAACTGACGGACTGGGGAGACACTATCGTCACCGAAACATGAACTAACGGACTGGGGAGACACTATCGTCACCCAAACATAAACTGACGGAGCGGGGAGACATATTTGTCACCCGAAGATAAACTAACGGACTATGGAGACACTATCGTCACCCCAACATAAACTAACGTAGCGGGGAGACACTGTCGTCACACAAACACAAACTAAAGGACTAGGGAGAAACTATCGTCACAAAAACATAAACTTACAGATTGAAGAGAGACACTTTCGTCACCCAAACATAAACTAAATGAGTGGGGAGACACATTCGTCACCCAAACATAAACTGACGGACTGGCGAGACACATTCGTCACCCAAACATAAACTGACGGACTGGGGAGACACTATCGTCACCGAAACATGAACTAACGGACTGGGGAGACACTATCGTCACCCAAACATAAACTGACGGAGCGGGGAGACACATTTGTCACCCGAAGATAAACTAACGGACTATGGAGACACTATCGTCACCCGAACATAAACTAACGGACTGGGGACACACTATCGTCACCCAAACATAAACTAACGGAGCGGGGAGACACATCCGTCACCCGAACATAAACTAACTGAGTATGGAGACATTATCGTCACCCAAACATAAACTAACGGACTGGGAAACACTATCGTCACCTGAACATAAACTAACTGAGTATGGAGACACTATCGTCACCCAAACATAAACTAACGGACTGGGAGACACTATCGTCACCCTAACATAAACTAATAAAGCGGGGAGACAGTATCGTCACCCAAACATAAACTACACTATCGTCACCCAAACATGAACTGACGGATAATGGAGACACTATCTTCAACCAAACATAAACAAACGAACTGGGGAGACACTATTTCGTCACAAAAAACATAAACTAACGAACTGGGGAGACACTATCGTCATCCAAACATAAACTGACGGACTGAGAAGACACTTTCGTCACCCAAACATAAACTGACGGACTGAGGAGACACTATCGTCACCCAAACATAAACTAACGGACTGGGAAGGTTCTATCGTCACCCAAACATAAACTAACTGACTGGGAAGACACTATCGTCACCCAAACATAAACTAACGGAGCAGGGAGACACTACCGTCACCCAAACATAAACTAACGGACTGGGGAGACATTATCGTCACCCAAACATAAACTACACTATCGTCACCCAAACATGAACTGACGGATAATGGAGACACTATCTTCAACCAAACATAAACAAACGAACTGGGGAGACACTATTTCGTCACAAAAAACATAAACTAACGAACTGGGGAGACACTATCGTCATCCAAACATAAACTGACGGACTGAGAAGACACTTTCGTCACCCAAACATAAACTGACGGACTGAGGAGACACTATCGTCACCCAAACATAAACTAACGGACTGGGAAGGTTCTATCGTCACCCAAACATAAACTAACTGACTGGGAAGACACTATCGTCACCCAAACATAAACTAACGGAGCAGGGAGACACTACCGTCACCCAAACATAAACTAACGGACTGGGGAGACATTATCGTCACCCAAACATAAACTACACTATCGTCACCCAAACATGAACTGACGGATAATGGAGACACTATCTTCAACCAAACATAAACAAACGAACTGGGGAGACACTATTTCGTCACAAAAAACATAAACTAACGAACTGGGGAGACACTATCGTCATCCAAACATAAACTGACGGACTGAGAAGACACTTTCGTCACCCAAACATAAACTGACGGACTGAGGAGACACTATCGTCACCCAAACATAAACTAACGGACTGGGAAGGTTCTATCGTCACCCAAACATAAACTAACTGACTGGGAAGACACTATCGTCACCCAAACATAAACTAACGGAGCAGGGAGACACTACCGTCACCCAAACATAAACTAACGGACTGGGGAGACATTATCGTCACCCAAACATAAACTACACTATCGTCACCCAAACATGAACTGACGGATAATGGAGACACTATCTTCAACCAAACATAAACAAACGAACTGGGGAGACACTATTTCGTCACAAAAAACATAAACTAACGAACTGGGGAGACACTATCGTCATCCAAACATAAACTGACGGACTGAGAAGACACTATCGTCACCCAAACATAAACTGACGGACTGAGGAGACACTATCGTCACCCAAACATAAACTAACGGACTGGGAAGGTTCTATCGTCACCCAAACATAAACTAACTGACTGGGAAGACACTATCGTCACCCAAACATAAACTAACGGAGCGGGGAGACACTATCGTCACTCGAACATAAACTGACGGACTAAGAAGACACTACCGTCACCCAAACATAAACTAACGGAACGGGGAGACACTGTCGTCACCCGAACATAAACTGACTGGGAAGACACTATCGTCACCCAAACATAAACTAACGGAGCGGGGAGACACTATCGTCACCCAAACATAAACTATCGGAGCGGGGAGACACTATCGTCACCCGAACATAAACTGACGGACTGGGAAGACACTATCGTCACCCAAACATAAACTAACGGACAATGAAGACACTATCGTCACCCAAACATAAACTATCGGAGCGGGGAGACACTATCGTCACCCAAACATAAACTATCGGAGCGGGGAGACACTACCGTTACCCAAACATAAACTATCGGAGCGGGGAGACACTATCGTTACCCAAACATAAACTAACGGAGCGGGGAGACACTACCGTTACCCAAACATAAACTAACAGAGCGGGGAGACACTACCGTTACCCAAACATAAACTAACGGAGCGGGGAGACACTACCGTAACCCAAACATAAACTAACGGAGCGGGGAGACACTATCGTCACCCAAACATAAACTTACGGAGCGGGGAGACACTATCGTCACCCGAACATAACCTGACGGACTGGGAAGACACTAACGTCACTCAAACATAAACTAACGGAGTCGGGAGACACTATCGTCACCCAAATATAAACTAGCGGAGCGGGGAGACACAAACGCAAACTTCACCACACACAGTGTATGTGTTGGGTAGCAGGAAACTTACCCGACACCCGCTACACGCTGACGGGACGGGCAGACAACACCAACACGTCCCACGACACACTGACGGACTATCGGTCCCCTGACTTTTTTTTTGAAAGAACGGGAGACACTTACGCGACTCACATACTGATAGAACGGGGAGACACGTACGCGAGCCAGTCACGTACTAAGGAACGGGGAGTCAATTTCGCCAATACTCTCACATACTGACGGAACGGAGAGACAGTAACGGTCCCCTGACACACACAATGACGTAACGGGGAGACACAAACACATGCCCGCCATGTACTTACGGAACGGCCGGTGAGAAACGCGATCGTCTCTGCTAATATCACTCAATGACGCAATCTTCTATTTTGATTTCGTCCATTATCGCGATTGTTACGGTAACTTCATGTTAAATACAGTACAATGCAATGTATTCACTGAAGAAAAAAGTGTTTGGTGTTCAATTTCAGGTTCTATAGGGTAAATGAGATTATGGTAGATTTCGAAATTCTTGTGACTTATTGACAAACATCATCAGCATGAATACGTGTATTTTAATATAACGCTAACAGATGAAGCTGTCCGTTTTTCTCTTGAATAGGCAGTGAATAATGCTTTTAAATGGATATAAGAAGTACATCCCTAATTGAAAATCCAATGTAGGGAGACAGTATCACAATTTCCGCATATTCTAATGTTTAATATTAAACTGATGAATGTTGTATGTTTATTATTGACAGAACAGTGTGTTCTCTCAATATTAAAGTATTTCAAAGCAATCCAGGCATTATTTCAGTTTGTTTTTTTTTAACAATGAGTCACCTGTGTCCATTTTTCTGTACTTCAGGAAACCGGCTACCTATTTGACTACTGTGAAGTTTTCCAAGACAGATAACTCTTACATACAATTACTTTTATTATAAAATGTCAATTTTTAATCGTTTATAGATAATTTATTTTACACAATTTCAGCATTTTATTAAATTGATATACATTAATGCAATACTAATCTATGGCAGTATTATTTTTATTGACATTATTTTGCAAACAATTGTGTCTTTCATTTTTTTTTCAAAATTCACTCCTTTTTACATAAATTTCCATTTAAAATCCTTAAAATTCTGACAACCTCAGTTTTTTTGTGGCAGAAAATTTTCTTTACTTCAAAGCAATATAACAACAAAATTTGAAGAAATTCTACTGAGAAATGGTGACACAATCATATTACCTTAACAGCTAAGATCAGTTAAGGTGGCTCCACACATCGTCATCAGCGTCCATTTTCGTGACTTACTTCCGGAAAAAGTACAGCTCGGACTCAATTATCTTGATCGAAATGTGCATGTACACCGTGCCGTCATTTCCGTATTGCGTATCGGGCATTCAATGTCGTAGTGCAAATTATAGTAACACCTTGGCCGTTTTCGTTTAAACGGTCAAAACGATCGAACCACTGTTGTTCGTTTATTAAATATGGTCGGACCTAGTAATCTGATGCTGCTTTCAGGCGAGCCGTGAGAAAGCCTTGCAAGGCCTGCATACACATTTGCAGGTCCGCCAGGATTTATACCCGAAATTGTTACATTTATAAACGGTCAAACCGGTTGCTCCGCATAAACGAACAGGCCCCTGGCAAACAATAGTACACGTGCACGTGCGTGCCGATGATATGTTAACACCCGATATCGAGATTTTACCGGGAAATGTATAATCACACGTATTTCAGGAATAAAGCTTTCAAATGCATAGGCATAAACAGACTCACGGGAAGATAGTGACATGAGACCAAACGACCTCGAGAAGGTCATACAGAAAACGCATGGAATGCGGACGTACCAACCTCACATGTATAACACGAGTTCATAAGCTCGAGGTCGTTACGATTTTCGCTGTTGAGGGAGTTTCGCTCTGTCGATTAAATCGTGTTTACAAATGTAGTCTACTTACATAATGTTTTGTAAAATATCAAGATACCTATAAAATGCATGTGTGAGTGCACGTGAGAACGGCATACCATGCGATAGCCTCTGGTCACATATGTACCTGACATGTAATTATAAACATACCGTGAGTTAGCGGACTGTGGAATGATGTCCAAAGTGTACATGACTGAGGGTAATTTGGTTCCATTAAAGAACAATAAATTGATAATTTTGATATCATATTTTTGATTTATTTCCATCATTTTTGTTATATGTAAACAGAGACAACTGTCATTGTGTAAATGTCACCCCTCTGCAAAAAGTTCCGATTTTTTTCAAGGAAGATAACTCTCACCCGGATCAAAGTGATTGTAAAATGTAAAATAAATTAATTATAAAGCCATTGTGTATATTTTGTTCAATTTCCCATTCTATATGTATAGATCTTTGTGTCCTGTTGGCTTTTAGCTTGTAGATAATCACTTTTATCCGTTCAAATTCAATAAAAAACACTTTGTGTAACATGTGTTACATATTTTGCGATAAATAAAATATTTGTAGGGTTAATTAGAAATGCTTCTTTTCATTTTATTATTGTTGTTATTGTTCCGAACAATGACACACACACACAAAAAAACCGGAAAATATTAAAATTGACGAAAATTCAATTTTTTGGTGTATCGGAGTGTTTAGATTTTCATAAAATCAACTCTACATAGTTGCATAACCATTATATGAAAGTTTCAACGAATTTTGCTGGTTAATTACGAAAGTGTGGAGCCACCTTAAGAACGTGTGCCAACGAGTGTAATGCATGCGTGCTTGTGTGAATGTGTGCTGGAAACAGGATTTGTTTGTCAGTTTGCCTCTTGCCTCCCTGTGATAGTGTGGAACTGATGCCGACTTTAGAGTGCTACCTCACTGAAACACCATACCGAAGGCACCCAGCACAGTATCCACCCGGTCACATTATACTGACAACGGATAAACTAGTTGTTGCCATTTCCCGAAATACTGAACGTTAAGCAGTAATAAAAAGTACCATTTTGAAGGACTTTGGTATGTCCCTACCTGGGAACAGAACCCATTGCCCTCCTCACAGGAGCGAACGTTCATCACCAAGGCCAAAAGTGAGGTGTTGCCAAGCATGGTGAAGGAAACAAAAGGTTATTAGAAAGAAAATATAAAGATCCCAAATGTTGCAACCGGGGCAGTAGATCAATGATGGTTTCTTCAATGTCCCCTTATTAGAAAGGCACAGGAGTCTCCACTGGATTCTGCAGGGGTGGGACACATGTACAGTAGTCGCCTTTTACGACATGCAGTGGTATAAAGCAGGCCTATTCTTGCCCCGAACCTGCGGGATTCCTAGTTATATTTGTCATGCGATAACTGGAACCTTTACTTGTGAGGACTCGTCTACAGAAAGACGTGATCAATGTAAAACCAAAAGTTCTAGGATTTAGTAATTTTCCTTTTTCTGATGGTACAAGTTGACTAGCCTGGAAACTGTTACCGAAATCTGCATACCTTGTGATCTAACCATACAGTGTTTTCATAAAATATCGAATCGCGCGGTAGTGTAATGATAAAATTCACCACTTTGACCTCAGGCTATAACTCTTTAGTAATCTTCACAGTACAGGACGCGCTCTCTATAAGCCTTAGTTTTTGGTTAGATTTTTAGCCAGAAACAAAATCTTCATCGAAATCACTAAAGCTATGTTTCTATCAGATTAAATGTCGCATTATTTTGAAAATTCAAACACCATTATCCCGTTTTATATGATTATACACGGTCACTGTCTACTGGACCTATGTACTTTTATCCATGGCGAGGACTGCAGTAAAACGCCCGTCACATATGTAATGGTCCCCGTCTCCTGTCGCATTCCTTACCTATTACAACTCCAATGGGACTCTTTAAATAAACTTGTCTCGCAGCTCTCACTGGTAGCGATGTACACCGATATATCCGATATGTCAGATTTTTATTGAAAACATTTACATTATTCCACAATACATAATACACAAGACGGCTAGCAATCTTACTTAGATACTTTTATTGCACATGAAATATTACAACAACGTAATAAATCGATAGTAAATGTTCCCATGTTATTGGCCATCACCCGATTTGTCTCCGATATTTACCATGCGGGGGTCACATTAGTAAACGCACTGTCATACAAAACATCTTTATTCAATCTGATTAGAGTACAGCTCCTCATGATCACACTGGTGACTACAAAATGCTGACTTTCCTCATATCAAGGTAATATAACCCAACCCTGATGGCTATAATCCAACAATGCTGAATATAACCCAACCATGCTGACTTTCTACTGAAATATTCACTTTAAATTACCATGGTAAGGTTATACTCAGCATTGTCGTTTTAAAGTCAGCACGGTCATTTAAAAGTCAGCACGGTTGGTTTATATTCAGAGTACTGGTCCCTGAGGATTTTACCTGTGTTCCTCCATCATTATACTATCGTTCTCATACGATTGTAGAACGATATTATAATGAGGAGCTGTATTCTAATAAGATTGCAAATTTATTCAAACGGAATTTTAATGTCACATCTTATCGACAACATTGCACCTTATGAGCTATAGAGAGTGTAAGAGAATACAATGGTAATATTCTTATAATCAATCAACCGTGAGTCTGTAACTTAAATATGTTCTAAAAACAAGAGGCCCATGGGGGCCTTATAACGCTCATATGAGTTAAAATTGAAAATGGCTCGGCTTATTCGATAAATACAAAAAGCACACTTATTGACATCGTAAGGATATCTGTCCCATGTTTGGATTCAATCTGTAAAGCCATTCCTGAGAAGTAATCTAGAATCTCTTAGCTAATCAGACGCTTGGGAAGCCATCTTAGATTTTAAGATTGGCACGAAAAGTAAGTGCACTAGTTGGAGATCTACATAAGAAAGGTTTCTACCAAGTTTAAAGTCAATTGTTTTTGCCATTGTTCAGAAGATGTCTTAAATATCTAATCAGTGGTAATACGTCCATCTTGGATTTTCGCAACAGCTCAAGAAAAGCCAGACTATTTGGTTGAGACATTGTAAAAAAGAATTGTATCAAGTCTGAAGTTAATCATGCAGGTCAGTGCTTCTGAAGAAGAAGTTGAAAATGTACAGTCAATTGTAAAACTTGACTCGGGTCACAAGACAGATGACAACAGACAAAGTCAGATTATAGCGAAAGCTCTTGTGATTAATGTCATGTGGACTAAAAATTGGAGACTCCATTTACTAATATGGTTGTTTTCTCAAACAGTGACCAATATCAACATTTTATCGGACTACATAATGTGCATGTGTCATAATTATATATATCTACATGTAGTTAACAGTACCAAACACGAGTAAAGGCCGTTATTACCACATATAAATGTAGGATAAATTCTATCCATATTCATATACATGTACTGATGACAGTGAAAAACCATTCATGGCAAAGTTTAATTTGTGGGATACAAGATATTTTTTTTACCTTGTTTGTGGTAAAAAGATCAAGTGGAAATTAGTATACATAAGCAGAATGATGCTGGCTGTCACTATGTTCGCACATCTAAACCTACAGCTATCAACTTGACAACGCAAAACAACTGTATAGATATATATATATAACTGTGACACACACCAGTAATATATTATACAGTGATGTAATGACCAGTCCACATCTAGTGATGACAAATAAAATTTTGCGTAAAATGTAGTTAATAGATTGGCAAAGAATTTCAGCTAATAGGATCTGCATAACGAAAAACAAATCACATTTCATTTTCTTTAATACTAATGTCTTTCTTAAGATATTTCTCAAATAATACATTTTTCACCGGTATATTTAATGACTGAAGTGTTGTTCTATTAATTGTCAGTAACTATTTTCCAGTAAAGACACAGTATTGATCACACATGACTGTACTCCAGCTTATAGATTTATAATAATCTTCTTACACACCTTTGACATGTAAATGAGTATTTAAGCTGGGTTTTTTTTATTTCTCACAATTAGGTATGGTATCATTTCTCACAATTAGGTACCGGTATCCTTTCTTACAATTAGGTATCGGTATCTGTTAATACTGCAGTATATTTTTGGAGTCCCTGAAAGAAAAAACAGAGTTCAGGCCTGAACAGCAGCAGTTGTAGTATGCTCACATCAAAGTGCAGGAATAGATGTAATATTAATGAGAGTTAAGCCTGGCAGATCTGTGAATGTTAATTCATGATTAACAGGCTACCAGACATCAAAAGAGGACTGTGCGGTCCATCTCTCTGCTCCACCTGATAAACAAACTGAGCATGGTATAACACACCCACAGAACTAGGTGGCTGATTGTCTCCCCTTGTACATTGTGTCCTTACCATATTTGTTTCTTATTTGCACCAAGACTGTTGTTAAACAACAATTAACATGAAAACAGCCACATGTCACTGTGATCCTTTCTGTATGTCAAACAAATCGACATGCTGAGGTGAAACAGGTGTATAAAGGGAGGTAACACCAGTATAAATGATATCATAATGTAAGCATGATGAAGTATATGGAATAGTAATGCTTTGTGAAATTATATATAGAATCAATTTAACATAATTGTAACTACCTGCCACATTAATTTAAGCAAGTTATACATTAGTGATAATTGTATTATATATACATGATACACTTCAATAAATTAGTTACAATTAACAATAATGAGCGATTGCTAGGACTTTAGCAAGTCTAAAGATTACCAGTAAAACAAGAAATGAGCAGTATTGTCTATGTGACCTCATTAAACAAATACGACCTCTTCAAAACCCCTGTGATTTCATCAAAATCCCTGTGATTTCATCAAAACTCCTATGATTTCCTCAAAACCCCTGTGATTTCATCAAAACCCCTGTGATTTCATCAAAACTCCTATGATTTCATCAAACCCCTGTGATTTCATCAAAACCCCTGTGAATTCATCAAAACTACAATGACTTCATCAAAACAAATTAGCCAGTAATGTAACCATATTCCTAGACCTGTGGAGGGATTTCTCCTCAGATTTGGTCTTTGTTTATAGACATAAATAAGCAGTCAAAGACTAGCTGTCAAACCAAGAATTCCTCCTCAAAGTCAATCACTTGTACTCCGTGAGATATATATATAATCACTGTGATTTGTGTGAAAGTCAATCACTTGCAATCCGCGAGATATATATATAATCACTGTGATTTGTGTGAAAGTCAATCACTTGTACTCCTTGAGATATATATATAATCATTTGTGCTCCTCGAGATATATATATAATCACTGTGTTTTGTGTGAAAGTCAATCACTTGTACTCCGTGAGATATAAATATAATCACTGTGATTTGTGTGAAAGTCAATCACTTGTACTCTGTGAGATATATATATAATCACTGTGATTTGTGTGAAAGTCAATCATTATTTTAAATTTATCTCCAGACACATGAACAGATGTCTGGAAAACATAACTGATTTACAATATACATATATATATGACACTGAATACAGATATTATATAGTTAGATATAACTAAATCAATATTTGGAGTACTAACCCATTAAATCCAAACCTTTATTTTGGTAGTAATAATTGAACGTTTTAACCGTTTTACCACTGTAGACCATAATGGACTCATCCAGATGAATGTATGGTACTGTCTACTAAAGTTACCAAGGGGTGAAAGGGTTAACTAGGCCTTACATATGCAGGTATGTACTTCATAGATTTTAAGACAATTTATAGTCAGATATAAATGGTAATGTACAGTTTAATGATTTTCAAACTAATATTTTATGCTGATTTTTATCAAAATATACAGTTAAACATGTTTAAATTGCATCATAAGGGACTAAATACATGAGTTTGTTATTGCCAAATTTCAATTCAAATTTTGATGTTGATATGACTATTTCTTGACAAAAAATTACTTAGCATGATTAACAAAAAAGAAAAATGATAATCACAAATACTTCCTATTACATAGGATTTTAAAATGATCTTCTGAAGGGTGGTCGGGTGGTGCAGTGGATAGCGCACTTGCCTTTCACCAAGGCGGCCAGGGTTCGATTCCCCGATCGGACATGAAAAGGTTGGGGTCACCTGCCCAACCACATGGGGTTTCTCCGGGTACTCTGGTTTCCTCCCACACTTAGACCCCCCACGCGCTAATATCCAGGCCAACAAGTGTGATTAATATAAGTTGAAATAACTTGTTTCATAATTGTTGTTAAATAAATAAAGTTTCTATTAAAAAAAATAAGATCTTCTGAATGTTCTATTGTAATCAGATAGAAGGGTAACAAATTTGAGATTGTTTTTTCATATAAGGTACCTAATAATACCACTCTGTCTCACATACCTAAGGTAGGTAAGTGGGGGGAAAACAAGAAATAAACAGCCATTTTACTTTTCCCTGTAAATTAGTAATGACATCGTTACATCAGTATCGGTGACGTTACAATGAGTGTTGTTATATGTTACAATTCAAAAATTGATTCCAGTGTTATTACACTGAATAACAGCCAGATCACGGAAGCAGTTACACTGTTCTAGGATCAGGGCCCGTATTCATGAAACCGTTCTCATGCTCAAGTATGGAATTTGTGCCGAATTTCTTGTTCTAGTTATAATTTCATAAACAAATATTTTTTCAATGATTTGGAAAAACATTGAGGAGACTTAAAGCTGAAAACTGCTTTAAATGTTTACATTTGACATTTTGATTGTTTGACAAGGTTTTACCGAGTTACAAGAATGTAGGTTTGAGCACAGAATCCATGCTTGAGCATGAGAATGGTTTCATGAATATGGGCCCGGAATGCTACGGTAAATGATCAGGGACTTTTCTCCAATGAAGGACTTTTTACACTGGTGAAGATGTTAACATTGTTTAAAATGCCTCTAAAATACAACAATAAATGAAAATACATTTATATCTTATATAAAACTTCAATCGGAAAACAGATAACATGACCAACAGTAACCCAGACAAAGTGAAAAGGACGAAGTTGATGTATCTATCCACAGAACCAGCCAAGCAGTAGCCGGACAATGTACGCTGTGTGACGACAGGCGACCAGTGTCTACAAACTTGGGTAAGTTTGCTTGCATCTTACCATGATTTGATCAGGAAAATAACCCGTTACCTGGATATGATAAACAAGGGGCTGGAAGTAGGAAACATGATCAGATCCATGAAATCACTTCAAATGTGTTACATTCTAGTAATTTTTATATCTATATTTATTAGGAGTGTTAGCTATAAATGTACCCACGTCCAGCCTACATATCTGTTAACATGCAGCCAAAATCACAGTTTTCACTGTATAGCTGTTAACTTTCGCAGGAATAAACATATTTCATGGTTAACTAAATTATAACTTGTTCAAGGGTATTAAATTTCACCCTACATAAATTGCACGGTTAAATATTGCCCTCAAGAGGGTATTTTTGTATTTTGGTGATTAGATTTTTTTTACAAGCATTTTTTCAAAATAACATAAAATACAATACTGAATTAGTGTTTTTGTCTCCATCATGGTAATAAATGGTGAACAGATCTCTTCTTTTATCTCTGTATATTCATGGCATTAATATTTGCTGTATGTTTAATTTTGTGCTATCTTCAGTAACTGCAAATATATGGAAATTAAATCCCCCACTAAATTTACCACACAACACAACACTGGTCAAGTATTGTCTGACCACTTTGCTGACACACAACACCAGGAATGAATGCACATACTGCTATACATAGCTAATACCCATCAGTTTAGTACTATATAAGTATATATCAACATCAACAATAAAAACAAGCAAACGACTTCCAAAACCATTCATATGAACAGAAACAAACACATTCGAAACAAAATAATTCAAAACAACTTAGAATCATGTGAGCATAATATACACTGTAAGCAAACTTGAGACCATGTGCAACACACTTGATCAATATTGTCATAAAATTGTCATAAAATATCAACTCAATTGTGTACATTACAGAAATCACATAGCAGGTCTTCAGTTGACACTCATGTTCGTATTATAGACTAAAGTCTATTTTCCTACAGGCATTATGTACTCTTCACCAGTCACGGGCAGCCCACATGTTCCATGCGGCAGACGACAGCAATGCCACGACAACGAATGCTGTGACCTTGATGTAACCTCCTCCAACATCCGGTACTAGGTATCGCCAGAGCCAGGAACCACCCGTACCCCTCCGCGTCGCGTACTTCTGTATAGACTTCTTACCCGTCACAACCAACCTGTAGACAGACCATTGAAAAGTATTAAAAGGGAGATAACTTGTACACCACTAATAAAATAAAGCAATATGAGGATTACTGTGAAACAACTCGAAATTTAGGAAATAAGTAAGAATTATTGATAAAATTACCAAAACATTTTTCATCAAGATTCTAAACTATATTTTTGTTTTTAGTTATAGAACATTTCTATAATAACCCATCGTATGGCCTGAGCATCATCAAATGTGCATCTCATATAGATGAAGGGAAAACCTATCCCAAGAGAGCCATGTGGGGATATAAAACCCTCTACAGAGCTATGGATACTATAGGCTATCCTCTTTATATACATAAGGAAACTTACGCTTTTCTCTTGTAAGTTTTGATGGCCTCGTTGGCCAGCTGAGTAGGCGGGTACTGGATAAACAGGTCCCCTGCTTCTCGAATCAGAAGCTCAAACGGTAAATTGTCCGGAATCTTAGACAAAAGTCCATGTAACACACACATATCACACTCGCTGGACAGAATCTCTTTCTCACGGTACAAAACAATCTGTAAGGAAGGAAGTTTTGTATTTTATGTTTACGTCATCAAAAGTATTCCATCATCATTTGTCTCACATGTCAATGGTAGGTAGTCAATGTATTCATGTTTTTAGATTTTTGAATCGATAGTTTCCTGTGCATAACTACTTAATAACAATAAACTGATCAGGTAAGAATTGTGAAATTCTTTCAAATCACAGACCAACAAGATGTGAAACAGAAACTTTGTAGAATTTGTAAAAAAAAAAAATACAGATAAAATAACAAATAAATCAAACAAGACATGAAATCAATCTATGCATTGATGTCTTTCAACCTGTATGATAAAGCTGAACTACCAAGGTAGTGACATCAGGAACTTTTATCAGTTCATCTAGTTTAATGGTCATCCTTTAATTCCAGTTGCTTCTTACAATTTGAGAGATGGAAGTTAGAAATTTAAGTATTGTTAAGATATAGAAAACAACTTTACATTGTTTCTTTAATTCCTTATTGAGAATTTAGATGATGAACAAATTATATATAAATGTACTGTCAAATAAGTTAAGGTGTCTTTAATTGTAGATATGTTTATATTTGAAGAATACTGTGAAGAACAAGAACAGGTACTTACAACAGCTGCCAAGTATATGGGCATAAGAGGATGACAGGCGATAAAGAAGTCGTACAACCGCACAATGTGGCGAAGGTCATCTAGTACATGTCCATACCATGTTATCAACCAGCTCAGACTGAAAACAGACCCGACTTCTGACCTGTATAAACAAAATATGTTTAAAAAATAAAGGATATGATGTTATTTGACCTGTACAAAGAAAATAAGCCATGTGTCCTGTTTAAAGAAAATATGTCATGTGACCTGTACAAAGAAAATATGTCATGTGACCTTTTCAAGGTTAAATGTGTCATGTGACCTGTACACAGAAAATCTGATATGTGACCTGTACCAAGAAAATATGATATGTGATCAGACTTTAAAAAGACCCAACCTCTATTCTGTACAAAAATTGTGTCATGTGATCAATAAACTTAGAGTTAAAATGGATATCTCCATTCTGTACAGATTAAACATCGACCTAACTTCTGAGGGTCTTACCTACACAAACAAGAATGCTATGTGATCAATCACAGACATGGATGTGACTGGTGTAAACACCGTAGATATAGGTGTGTGACAGTAGAAACGTTTTACTTACTCCTCCATGAAGTCACGCAGCTTCGGCTTGGACTTGCCCACTATAGGATACAGGTAATTCAGTATGTGTTTGGTCCGGTCCATTGTCGAATCCATGAAGTCCCTAAGAAATACAAACAAAATATATTTCACAATTTTTCACATCAGTCTAAATGAAATTTTAGCTGATCTTTCTGGAAACAAGTAGCTGGGTTACATGAGATAAGGTTTAACTGCATATTAGTGACAAAGTGACACTTGGGGGGACACACATTTTAAACTTAGGTGACACTTCAGGTGACCTACTATAGTTAGGGAAGTGATGCTTAAGCTGACTTTCCTTACAGATTAACAATTCTAATCAAGTGACACTTAGGGTGACCTTCTGTAACTAAGTCACACTTGAAGTGACCTGATGTAACTAAGTCACACTTGAAGTGATCTACTATAACTAAGTCACACTTGAAGTGACATATAGTAACTAAGTCACACTTGAAGTGACCTATAGTAACGAAGTCACACTTGAAGTGACCTATAGTAACTAAGTCACACTTGAAGTAACCTATAATAACTAAGTCACACTTGAAGTAACCTATAGTAACTAAGTCACACTTGAAGTGACCTATAGTAACGAAGTCACACTTGAAGTGACCTATAGTAACTAAGTCACACTTGAAGTAACCTTTAGTAACTAAGTCACACTTGAAGTAACCTATATTAGTTAAGTCACACTTGAAGTGACCTATAGTAACTAAGTCACACATGAAGTGACCTATAGTAACGAAGTCACACTTGAAGTGACATATAGTAACTAAGTCACACTTGAAGTGACCTATAGTAACTAAGTCACACTTGAAGTTACCTATAGTAACGAAGTCACACTTGATGTAACCTATAGTAACTAAGTCACACTTGAAGTGACCCACGGTAGCTAAACGACACTAAGGGTGACCTATCTGGTAACTAAGTGACACTAGCAATGACCTACTATACGTATATACATATTAATATTTCTAACTAAGTGACATTTAAGGAGACCTACTGTACAAAATAACATTCTATGAGGGCACTCACTGACCTGAGATGGTTCACAGACAACCATTCCATGAGAGCAAAGGCTATATCCTCCCCGGCTACCAACAAGAACGTCACACAGATGTCATGGTAACCCTGTCAGAAAAATTGAAAATATTTTCAATACATGTATAGTAACAAGAGTACCACGGGGTGGAACAATATACACCCGTCGAATGCCATATAGTGTTAGATACTTGCTTACATTGAAATAAGATCTGCATCATTCTAAAAGTGGTTAGCTGTCATGCTATAAAAAATGTAGGAGAAAATCTCTGGACAAATAATCAAATATTGAAAAGAACAAAGGGCAATAATCTTCGAATCAAATTTCTTTTTTAAGGGAGATACAACTTCATATCATGATTATAATGTATACCAAGTTTCAAAGAAATCTGTTAAAAATGTAGAAGGAGATTGCCGGACAAAACTCAATTAATTAAATAAACAAAGGGCAATAACTTTTGCAAAAATTGCTGAATCAAAATTCTTTCAAGGAAACACAACAACATATCATGATTATTTTGTCTACCAAGTTTCAAAGAAATCCGTCAAAAAATGAAGGAGAAGATCTCCGGACAAAAAATCAAATACTGAAATGAACAAAGGGCAATAACTTTTGGAACAATTGTTGATTCAAAATTCTTTTAAGGGAGACACAACTTCATATCATAATTATAATGTATACCAAGTTTCAAAGAGATCAGTCGAAAAATGTAGGAGGAGATTGCCGGCCAAACAAAAGTTTATGCCGGACGAACGGACAAACGGACGGACGACCCCATACCATAATACTTCCGTCAAATTAAAAACAGTTTCCAACAACACCATTGTACAAATTATTCCCACAACAGCTGTAGATTTCATCACTCCCATAACTGCTATAGCTATTGTCACTCGCAGTCCACGTTTCTTTTTTTGGGTAATTATACCAATCAAAGTAAATATTTACTGTGCAAACCATATTTCCATTTTCTCCATTTATGACTCATCAATGGGATCAAAGGTAAAAAAAATGAACATCCATCTCTATTGAGGTCTACAGTATGAAATATAACCAAGCATGATTCCTAACAGTTGTATTATTTTATGGGAGAAAGACAACATCTCCATAAGTTAATTATATATGAATACTTGATAACAAAAGGCCAAGGGGCCTAAATAGATCACCTGTTCTTTTCTAATATATCATCTGTTGATTGTTCAATATGATACATGTATATCAAAAGAGAGTACCTTACCTGATAGTAGTGTAACTCTAGACCTTACCTGATAGTAGTGTAACTCTGTACCTTACATGGTAGTAGTGTAACTCTGTTCCTTACCTGGTAGTAGTGTGACTCTGTATCTTGCCGGATAGTAGTGTAACTCTGTACCTAACCTGATAGTAGTGGAACTCTGGACCTAACCTGATAGGAGTGTAACTCTGTACCTTACCTAATAGTAGTGTAACTCTGTATCTTACCTGATAGTAGTGTAACTCTGTACCTTACCTGGTAGTAGTGTAACTCTGGACCTTACCTGATAGTAGTGTAACTCTGGACCTTATCTGATAGTAGTGTAACTCTGGACCTTACCTGATAGTAGTGTAACTCTGGACCTAACCTGATAATAGTGTAACTCTGGACCTAACCTGATAGCAGTGTAACTCTGTACCTTACCTGAAAGTAGTGTAACCCTGTACCTTGCCTGATAGTAGTGTAACTCTGGACCTAACCTGATAGTAGTGTAACTCTGGACCTAACCTGATAGCAGTGTAACTCTGTACCTTACCTGATAGTAGTGTAACCCTGTACCTTACCTGATAGTAGTGAAACTCTGGACCTTACCTGATAGTAGTGTAACTCTGGACCTAACCTGATAATAGTGTAACTCTGGACCTAACCTGATAGCAGTGTAACTCTGTACCTTACCTGAAAGTAGTGTAACCCTGTACCTTGCCTGATAGTAGTGTAACTCTGGACCTAACCTGATAGTAGTGTAACTCTGTATCTTACCTGATATTAGTGTAACTCTGTACCTTACCTGATAGTAGTGTAACTCTGGACCTTACCTGATAGTAGTGTAACTCTGGACCTAACCTGCTAGTAGTGTAACTCTGTACCTTACCTGATAGTAGTGTAGCTCTGTACCTTACCTGATAGTAGTGTAACTCTGTACCTGACCTGATAGTAGTGTAACTCTGTACCTTACCTGATAGAAGTGTAACTCTGTACCTTACCTGATAGTAGTGTAACCCTGTACCTTACCTGATAGTAGTGAAACTCTGGACCTAACCTGATAGTAGTGTAACTCTGGACCTAACCTGATAGTATTGTAACTCTGTACCTTACCTGATAGTAGTGTAACTCTGTACCTTAACTGACAGTAGTCTAACTATGGACCTTACCTGATAGTAGTGTAACTATCGACCTTACCTGATAGTAGTGTAACTCTGTACCTTACCTGATAGTAGTGTAACTCTGTACCTTACCTGATAGTAGTGTAACTCTGGATCTTATCTGATATTAGTGTAACTCTGTACCTTACCTGATAGTAGTGTTACTCTGTACCTTACCTGATAGTAGTGTAACTCTGGACCTTAACTGACAGTAGTATAACTATGGACCTTACCTGATAGTAGTGTAACTCTGTACCTTACCTGATAGTAGTGTAACTATGTACCTTACCTGATAGTAGTGTAACTCTGTACCTTACATGATAGTAGTGTAACTCTGGACCTTAACTGACAGTAGTGTAACTCTCTATCTTACCTGATAGTAGTGTAACTCTCTATCTTACCTGATAGTAGTGTAACTCTGGACCTTAACTGACAGTAGTATAACTATGGACCTTACCTGATAGTAGTGTAAATATGGACCTTACCTGATAGCAGTGTAACTTTGTACCTTACTTGATAGTAGTGTAACTTTCTATCTTATCTGATAGAAGTGTAACTCTGTACCTTACCTGATAGTAGTGTAACTCTAGACCTTAACTGACAGTAGTGTAACTCTCTATCTTACCTGATAGTAGTGTAACTCGGGGTGTTTGACCAGGACTCTCATTATGAGGTCGACTAGTTCATCCTGTAGAGACATACGATGTTCCACCTCCATACCTGACAACACATCAACATACATTTTATTGTAAATAATCACTGTAATGAAAAAATAAAACATGCTTGTCATATATCTACTTTTATTTAAATAAATTGTACAAGCATATTGCAGGGTTATGGTTGGGGAGTGTGTGTGGGTAAGATAGGGGCGTTCATTCAGCTATACAAATTTACATAACATTTTACTATATTCACCAACTGTCATTTTAATTGCCACTAATCTGACAAGGGTTGAAGGGTGATACATGCCCAGGTAATGGACATAAGTTCAAATCAAGTCAAGGATTTTGTTGATTAGTGTGTCCAGTAGCTGGCATGGTCCCATCTCCTTTATCCACTTATATATAACTGTACGTTGTCTGATGGTCAGAAGGTTCAAGGCCAGCAGATAAAACTACACCTTGTATAACCTGTTCTCAAACTAGTCACTGGTCAAGCTATCAAAAGCATTCTCTAGTTCTCAGTGATAGTTGTGTTGATTTAATTTCTGTCACCTTTTTGAAGGTTGGCTAATGTTTGCTGAAATAGTGTGCCTCTACCAGGGATCAAACCAGTGACCCCTGGCAGTATCCCAGTCCACCCCTCTACTGATTGAGCTAAAGGAAAATTCCCTCTAGCCTTCAAAGCTAGAAGGGGACCATACTCCTATGTACAATTAAAACCTGTGATAAGTATATGCTTACCGACCAAAACAGTCTTAGGTGTAAAGGACCCCCAAATGGCACTGTGATTATTCTCCTTGATAAAATTTTGCTACAATCCCTTAATTGGTGTACATAAGGAGGATTTGAAGTGTCCACCCCTATAAGCTCCTGCTCCTCTGCCACCAGGAGGCTACATCCTCCTTTTTTATAAAATGTTCAATCCCAATTCCCCTTGGCCAAAAAATATTCCAGATTAAAAATATGATTAAAATCCCTACATCCATACAGCCGGAGAAACTTTACAGATACATGTATACCTCAATTTCTCATACTGCATGGCCCCATCCATCTGCCACAAAGGAGGCCAAAGGCAAACTATCTATTTTTACAACATCTCATCCTCTCCGATTGTTACCAAGCCTCTACACTGTCTAGTCTGTAACCTTCAAATCAAGGTCAAAAAGAGGCAGTTAATGTCTCGTACCATCCCACTTCTGTTCAAATAATGTAAACCCACCCCCACCCCCATACCATTGCACTGCCATTCAAATACGGTCAAACCTACTCCTACCAGCATACTTCTGTCAAAATATGGTCAGATCATGTACAATCAAACACAGCTGATACCTTGTCAATTATAATTACTGTCAACTGGTTCTTTTTTATGTCTATGTATCAGTAAATATCAAAATAAAAATGACCACATCATAGATTAACTTATAATGAACTGGCCTTGACAGCAGAAAAGTACATCTACTATACCCAGATAGAAATAGTTACTGTAACCCCCTCTAACCTCCTCCCCCC